>NC_092799.1:13237688-13537688 GCF_918797505.1 Bemisia tabaci | reverse complement strand
ATAAAATTGGAGTCTATAACTTACGTTCTTTTTTAAAAATACAATATCTAGGGAAACGGAGGATGATCGCTTTTAAAATAGATTGTAACTATTGCCAATCCAGAAATAAAACTGTAACTCACTTGAGTCCATTTTTACGAAAATAATGAAGACACTGCAGAAACGGAGGATGACTTACGTCGTTTTAGGACAATGACATCAGCTAAGACATTTAGAAAAAAACTGAAGTCATTTACGTCTCTCTATGAGAAATTGTTGGTTCATCGTGGCAAATAACTTCAGACTACCTACGTACGTCTTTTTCGACAAAATGAAAACGAAGAATGAAAATAAAGGGAGGCCACAGTCGTTCCAAAGATGCGTGTCACTCAAGCCATTTTCAGGGATAAAACTGGGGTTCACTTACATCCTCTATGATAAGAGTGGGAAAGGATTTTACGTGGGAATTTACTTATGACAACAGAGGATGAAAATCGTCGTTTCGAAAAATCATGTCACTTGAGTCATTTCAGAAATAAGGCTAGAATTCTGCCGTGCTAAGGAAGAACGCCACGCGTACCTTCAGGCGTTGCCAAATTTCTTTTGATAAAACACGACTTTCCCGGTAAAATTATGAATATTTTTCCTCCAATTTTTCGAATAATTTTGTTCTTGATTACAACCATAGTCTCTGAAAATTTCAGGGAAAAATATTCATAAATTTCCCCCAAAAATGAAAATTTTAGTGAAGAAAATTTGGCAACTCTCGAGTGTTCATACGGCGTTTTTCCTCAGCAAGCCAGAATTAACGTACAGTCCTATAGAATCAAATAAATAATAATACATCAACTCAGAGGTACAAACGTCAGTTGAAAAGTAAAAAGTCGCGTTTTCATTTCAGAGAGAATCACTTACGCGTTTGCAGCATGACTGCATGAGATGTAAATCGGTATGAGTCTGCAAAATATTTTTTGCCGTTTTGCCTTCCGTTTCGTTCAGGCCAGAGCTCATCTTGATACCTGGTAACATGCTCCTGCCGCCGACAACTATATCATAAACGCAATGCACCCACCTGTGATGAGTGAAAGACCGTGCATAAACGAATTCAGTAATGTTCATCGCTGATCGCACTTTAGAACTACAGTTTTGGTGCTTCAACCATTTTACTACCTACGATTATATTTTGGAGTAAATCGCAGAAATGAAGAATAACAGGCGTTCTTCGCCAGTGACAAGTCAGGGTGGCAAAATTTTATGAAAAATAAACTCTTGAAATTTCACGTGAAATATTTCGTGAAATTTCAGAAATTTATGAAAGATATTGAAAAAACCGGCACCTGTTCATATTTCGTAAAATGTTCAAATTGTGACTCTCTTCTATTTTTGTGTTTGCGTGCAGGTTGCATACTCTAGCCCCTGAAAAATATGAAGTATTTCATAGCCTCGTGAAATTTATGAAATATTTCACCGAAATTTCTAATCTTTCACTCCTTTCTTACGTTTCATGCCACCGATCACTGCAACTACAGTGATTCTCTTCAGTGATTTTGCGATCGCTCAAGTAAGCATGCCATTTCACGGTGATACCACTATTCGACCACGTGGGAGCCCGTTTTGCCTACACACAAAATTGAAGGCGAACTGACATGGCGTTAAAGTAACCTCTCTCCGTCCGATAAAAGTCTATTTTGTGCGTGCGTTCCGTGCAAGCGCATCATTTAACGATGATACCCCTATTCGATCTCGAAGGAGCTCTTTTTGCCCACATCGTAAATTGTAGGCGAACTGCCGATGTTTTAGAGTCACCGCTTCACGTTCGGTACCTAAAAGAGTATTTTTTATGTTCGCCGAATAAGCGTGCCTTTTCGGTGATAAGACTATTTGACGGCTTCGACCACGTGAAAGCCCTTGTTGCCTACGACTCAACCTTGCCACTTTATTGGGGAAGATCACCAGAAGACCTAAGTGCAAAACCACGTAACTCCATTGTAGTGTTTCAAAATTTCCACTCACATTTTCTTTTTTTTAGAGAGAAACAAGCCAATTTTATTGCTTGAAATTTTTACAGAGTATTTCGCAAACAAGGGAGAAAAATCAAGGCAAATCTCAAAATATTACATTGACAACTTTTCAAAATAAAAAAAATATTTATAAGGTAGTCTGCAACGTCGCAAACGGAGATACGTTGTTTTGCGCTTGGACCATCGATAATTTCATCGGCGAATCCGAGAAGGGAATGATTCGACGTATTTCTGTCGAACGGAACTGTGGGCATTATGACGTGAGCCCTGAGACCCATAGGAGTATATGCATAATAGGGCTCACGTCATAACGCACATAGTTCCGTCCGGCAGAAATATGTCCAATATCTATTATCTACTCAGATAGTACCAAATTGGAGGTTTAAAAATCCCTTTTTAAACATTTTCCGGGAAAACCCCATTATCTGGACTCCCCCCCCCCTTCATCCCTGTAGAAAAAGTCCTCTCTAGCCCTCTAGCCTCTCTAGCCCTCTAGCCTCTCTAGCCTCTCTAGGGGGGGGGGGGGGGGGACGAGTGAATTTGCCTGTTCTCTAATTTTTTCTCTGGGCGGTCCTGTGCACTGCCGTGCTAAGGAAAAACGCCGTATGAACCTCCAAGCGTTGCCAAATTTCCTCTAATAAATCACTAATTTTCGGGAAAATTTTTGAATATTTCTCCGCCAATTTCTCAGATAATTGTGTTTGTAATTTGATCTAAGTGTCTGAAAATTTCAAGAAAAAATATGCAAAAATTTCCTCAAAAATGAACATTTTATCCAAGGAAATTTGGCAACTCTCGAATGTTCATACGGAGTTCTTCCTTAGTACGGCAGTGCAGTAGTGTGGTAGAGAAGGCAACCGGTAATTCTAATGCCGGAACCTACTCGGCAACGCTGCAATCAGCGTTGAGAAAGTTCAGGCCAAGAGTGGGGACCAGTGGCTTGGTATTATTTTCGATAAATCGATTGATCTTCCACTTACAACAATGGAGAAGGATCGATAAACGAGGTTTTCGCAACGAACACCTGAATGATCGATCTTTTACCATAGCTTTAAATGGGGAAATATCGATGATCGATTGTTCGAGCCTCGACTATTCGTCGCGTCGCGTCGCATCGCGTCGGGAGCTTCCATATCATCGTGTTCGTGTTCCTCTTCATTTGGTTCACAGTATCAGTTGAACCGAAAGGGAAGCAGTGCCGCACTCGTTCGTGGGAAGTTCATCACTCTGTGACCGATTCAACGTTTCGTTCCTCTTTCATATTCTTTCGTTTTATTTCAATTTTTCTTAAAGATGCTGTCTCTCACTAAGCAGTTTTTACGATCCCAAATTCAAGTTCCGCCTTCCGCTGCATTTTCAACTGAGGTAAGCAACATTTACATGGGTTGGTTAATTTACGGTCACAATCATAATTAAAATCGTGCGAGGCGATAAAAATATTGAAATAGAATTGCGATTCAAAATAAATTGCAATTTTTTTTTATAAAATTGCAATATATGTATGTCGAAGGCAAATAGTCAAATCAGGCATTTTGTCAAATGCCTATGCAAATAGTCAGATATTTTTACTTATAGATTGAAATTTTGATTTTTTTACCCTAATTTTAGACAAAATAATCCGTTGCTCCTGTAAGGAAGAATACTTTGTAAAAATATGCAGCATACAATAGTATTTTAAGCGGTTTTAAGATCTTGAATGCACCTTTATCATGAAATTTTCATTATACGTAATAAAACATGGAATTTTGAAAATTTTAATATTTAAATGTACTAAAGGTATGTAAAAAGGAGGGAACAAGGAGAGTTCGCGGATTTGAGTAGTTATCTTTCCTAAAATACTGAAAACCCGTGAACTTCTCGCCATAAATTTACAGAATGCCGTAAAGTGTTCATAATTTGACAACCGGCCGCCTAGACATTTTATAAAATGCCTGATTTGACTAATTGTCTTCGACATGCACATACATCATCTGGTTAATGAATACCATATGAAGTTCATATTATGAACCCAATGAATACCAATATAAAATGTAAAAGAAAAAATTAAAGTGCTTTGGAAATCATTAAATTTGACACGGAACCACCAATATTTAAAAACACACATTACATTATTATTCTTCTTTGATAAATTGATACATATTTTTTCCCATCAATTTAAATGAGAATAATGAATGCAGAGTGTGCAAACATTCAAAATTATGAGTTAAAAAACGCTAACTATGCGAGTATAAATATTAAAGCCTAACAGAGCGGAGCGGCGTGCTGTCAGCGCGAGAGGCTCACTGGCGCCTACAAACCTAAGTGGATACTTCACGCACTGCATAATGCTTGAAGTATCCACTTAGGTTTGTAGGCGCCAATGCGCGTTTCCCGCTGGCCGCCCGCCCGCCGTGTGGCGGCGCCGGAAACAAATACTTCACAACAGAGGCGTTGCACAGTATTATACGAAATTGAACGTATTAAGAATGACAGGCATATCCTTTAAAAGTACAGATCTTTCCTCGCAAAATAAATCAAGATACTTATCGTACACCGGAAAAATCTAAGAGCCTTTAGCTGAGGCAAATATAGAGGTTTATCCGGTTCAGGTATAACAAGGTGGGAAATTCTTGAAAGATAATTAAGTCCTGTTACACCAAAGAGGTGTAGAGAGTTTTAGTGAATATTGTCTCATGGAAGTGCACGCTCTCCCACTCCCATTTTTACCAAAACTCTCAACTATATATTATTCTCCGTTGGACCAAACAGACAAAACAAAAAAACAAGCGAACCCTCATTCTTCCAAGACATTTTACATTTTCATCCAAAAGCGTTGTGAGCCATTGTCGTTTGTATTTACATGTGGGCCAATATTAACTTTGGGTCTCAACTGGCACGTGGACCAGGACTCCCGTGCCGAGAAAACGCGTGGACGTAAATTACTGGAAAAAAACAGGTGCGCGGACAAAAAATCGTTGACGAAATATCCTGTAACCGATTGTTCAAAGATAATGGAGCGACGTATCGGTTGAGGCGGGTGGTTGCAATGGACAAAGGTGGTAAGTAATAGACTATAACTAACAGCAACCCACGAGGAACCCTATTGTAAATCCATCATTTTTTCTGTGATGACCACCCGTCTCAACCAATAGGATCGCTCTATTTTCCCGCCTTCCTCTTCGTCTATCAATTTTAACTGTGGTTGAGTGGCTCCGTGGCCATAATAGTAGGCAACTACTGTCTCTTTTGTTCCATTGGTAGTGGTTGATCGAGGGGCTTGGAGGACAAGGCGCACGAGTAAAAGTTTTTGCAAACATATTGAGATATCAATTATTTCTTTACCAGTCTATTAGGTATGAATATTCTGCGAGGAATTTGCTCCCAAATTACAATTTTTCAGCATCAGAAAGTCAATTCGAACTCTCTCTCCGCCATAAGGATTCATGTGATTTCGATACCTCAAACGCGTATTTCTCGAAACAACAAAAACTGCAATTATGCGCCTTGTCCTCCAAGCCCCTCAATTCACGGATATAAAATGGAATCACAATCAAACTATACCACTCTCGCGTGCGTAATTCCAGTGCTGGTAAATGCGTCGTTGAACCTTTTTTTGTGCAGAATTAAATTTTAATAATCTTGAATTTGTTTGGCAGGTAAAAAGACACATCACTTTATATCAGCACCCAATTAGTCCTCCTTGTCGTGCTGTTATCATGGCTGCAAAATTAATCGGAGTCGATTTGGAGCTGAAACTTGTCCAGATAAAGGACTGCAAGACACAAGAATTCTTAAAAGTAAGCGAAATTTGGTCGAAATTCATTCGATAAAGCATACCTACACCTCTGAAAACCTACTTATTCTCTGTTTAACAGGTAATCTCATTTTGCATTCAGCATAAAACCTGTAAAACCTGATTTTAAGGCATGATAGGTAATCGTGCTTTTTCTTGTAGTTGAATTTTAATGCCATTTTTAAGACACGAGTGACGCTATTCCAAGTTGTACGGTGCAATGAAAATATTGATATTAAATGCGATTTAATGTCATCAAATTACAATTACCTCACCATGAGAGCATGAGACAGCAATACTTTTACATCATTTGATCAATGAATGCCAATTTAAAACAATCGACAAAATTAGTTCCTCGTACCAGAAAGATAGGCAATTTGCAATGCAATGAAAAATCTACTCATCCTCACCATTATTAGAAAATCAATTTAAAGTGCACCTTCAATCGGAGGATAGGCAACAAACACTACACTCCGATGCAGTAGCAATACTTCTACCACGCAACTGGAATTAATTGAAATCTGTTCTACGTCGGGTGATTTTAAAATTGTTGCTACTTGAATTAAATTCCTGTACACATTCATCATACATTCATATCGAATAAAAGCTGAAAAGATGATTAAAGAAATTAATCTGACGTCATTTGAGGCTCTTCGTGCACTTGAAGACCTCTGTGCCGAGGATACTTTTGAAAGGGATGTTGATAACTCAGTCTTAATTATGTGAAAATTAAATAGATATGATAAAGTCCTTCCTTACCGTAAAAATAAAACACTTATTCTACTGAATTTGTATGTATATTTATGCCTTATTTAATTCATTTTACCTGCGTGTTTACTTATCCGCTCTCTGTTCCAGATTAATCCCTTAAAAAGAATTCCTGTCTTGGATGACGGTGGATTTTTACTTTCAGAAAGGTATTTCTTTTTTAAATTTTTTCTTTAAAAAAAAACGAAAAAATTAAAAAAATTAAAACAGTTTCTAGAAACAGTCTGAGTTATAGATGCCATCGGAGGAAAAGTAAGAGACTTATACGAGGAAAAATAGCAACAAATTCTTTCGTAACTGGGTTAGCTGTGGTGCCAAAAATTAACATAGAGCACTTCTTGACAGAGACTTTTTTAACATCTACCTGATTAAAATTATGCAGAAAGTAGTGAGCTACTCGTAGATTCCATTGTCAGATTGTTGCTGTATCGTTTATAGCTCAACCATTTTTAATTCATATAACTATTATGATGCGTATGTAAAGTACATTTCTATATTGAGCTAGACTACCAAACCAAGTATCTGGTTTGCGATGTTTAAAAAGCCCAGCTATCTATCCATTTTTTTGAAGGAGAACAAGTCAATATCATTCTTTGAAGTTTTCACAGAGTTTTCTTCGCCTAAAGAAGTAAAACAAGTTTTCAAGAATAGATTTTGAGTAGTTTCCCAATTAGAAAATAAAGGATGACAGGGAGTCTGCAACGTCACAAACCATGATGGTCTGGCACTAGCAGTTTCACATTTGATTTCTGAAACTAAAAATAAGTTGACACAAACACATAATGAGCAGAGCTTGATAGTTTTTCATTTTTTTTTTTCCAGTCGAGCCATAGTCACATACCTGTCCGATAAATATGGGAAGGATGATTCTTTATATCCTCGGGACCTGCAAGCAAGAGCAATTATAGATCAGATGTTTTATTTCGATATGGGCACCCTTTATCAGGCTATGGTAGACTATTGGGTAAGAAACTGTAAGTACCTAACCTATGAAAAATGCAATGCTCATGGAATTCATGAACATCTTGGATTATTTGGGAAATCCTACTAAAGTCGGCGTGGCTTGCGTTGCGATATATCGATTAATCCACCATTTAAACCCATGAAAAAGGATCAATGGACAGATTGTTCGCAACGAACACCTTATTAATAGATTCTTTACCCCACCTTTAAATGGGGGAATATCGATAATTGATCATTCACGCCTCGCCACTGGCTAAGTTGGACGTATTTACATAAAAAAGAACTGAACCCGCATTCCGGCATGAGCCATAAGATCCATAAGAATACATGCGTGGCAGGGCTCATATCACGATGAATTTAGTTCCTTTTTGTTTAAATGGGTCCAATTCATGCGTGTATTTTTTTCTAATTGTTGCATTTTGAACTAATTTTTCCTTCCTTGCTTAAACAAAAATAGTGACTTAACACGAAGTTTTAAAAATATAAATACATGCTAAAAGTTTGGAAAACCTAGAATTAAGATAATATTGTTTAGATCAAAATTTTATTATTTAGCTCGTGATGAGATTCATAACCTCCATTCTTGCAGTCTTTCAGTAAAATCTGAACTTATTTAAGGGTCTTACATACTTGAAAAATGTTTGTGAGGAAGAAATTGGAGCAAACAGAGCAGTAGAAATTTCTCCAGACATAGAGCTCTTTTGCAGTAGTGTGAAGATAGATTTAGAGTTACAGAAAATCATACGCGTAAAAGTACAAAAAACCCTTCACGCAATTAAGTTTTTTTTCTCCTTATTTTTCTCCTTTGAATCCAAAAACTGGATATGATTAAATTATGTGTGCTGAATAGAATCCCTCATCCTCAATAAAAAATTTTATGAGAGAATCCTTTTGTTGCAGAACTATTGCGTACTCAAAGATACTCCGCACGATGAGCAAGGGTATCGGAGAGTACCTATTCGGTCCTCTGAATTAGTTCGACGAAACGCTACGCGTAAAAGTACCAAAACCCTGGTAAAAATTGGCGATAAGAGCTGCGTTTCAAAATACCATAGGAATTCTTATAGCCGGCTAAAAAAGGCTACAGAAAATAATATAGCTGGCTGTAGAATGCAGAGAAAATCATACGGCCGGGCTATACGAAGCGATAAAAAATTATGCAGCCAGGCTATAGTTCCTATCGCCGGGCTTTACATTTTATCGCCTGGCTGTTGCTTTTTCGCCATCGATTATAAAAGGCTATAAGAAATATTGTGTAGAAATTCGTGCGCTTTGGAAATCATTAAGTTTGATACGGAACCACCTTAATATTTACAAAACACACGTTATATTTTCCTTTTAATTCATATTTTGTTCATCAATTAAAACGAGAATAATCCATACAGGATGTGCAAACATTTCAAAATCATGAGTTGAATAAAACTGGCTCCGCCAGATTAAATATTAGAACCTAGCACAAAGCGGAGCGACGACGCACTGGCGCCTACAAACCTAACAGGGATACTTCACGCATTGCGCAACGCGTGAAGTATCCCTGTCAGGTTTGTAGGCGCCAATGCGCGTTTCGCGCTCTCTGCCCGCCCGCCTCACCGCAGCGTGCCACGGCGTCTGAAGCAATTATTCCACACCAGAGGTATTGCACAGTATCATACAAAATTGAAGACGCTCCAACATATTAAGAATGACGAGCATCCTTCAAAAGTACGGAGCTTTCCTCGCAAAATAAATCAAGATACTACGGCACAAAAAGAGAGCGGTAGTCCAAAAACTAACTAAGTCATAGTATCCGTAATTAGTAACGTTTAGTATAAACTTTATCGTCTGGCTGTTGCTTAATCGCCATCGGCTATAAAAGGCTATAAGAAATTGCACAGCCGGCTACAGAAGCTATTGGAAATCTTACAGCCGGCTTTAGGTCTATAGTATTTTGGGACACACATTCTACTGCCAATTTTTACCAGGGCAAAAACCCTTCACGCCATTAATTTTTTTGCCTCCTTCTTTTTCTTCTTTAAATCCAAAAACTAGTTATGATTAAATTGTGTGCGGAATGGAATTCCTCGTCCTCAATCGAAATTTTTATGAGAGGATCTTTTTGTTGTAGAACTACTGCGTACTCAAAGATAATCCGCACGATGAGGAAAGGTATCGGAGAGTATTTGGTCCTCTGAATTTATTCAACGAAACGTTAGGTGTATCGAAATTTGCGGCAGGTCCTAAGTTCACACTGGCGGATGTTTCCCTTCTTGCCAGCGTATCAGCTATTGATGTAAGTGCATACAGGGTGATCCAAAAGTCCCTTCCACCCCCTCTAACTTTTTACCTAATTGAGATAAAGATTTGAAACTTGGGGGATATTCCTAGGTCAAAGGAAGCTACTTTTCGGCCCCCCTAAAATTTTCAGGGGGGCCCCCCTTGGGGGGAAACGGCCCCCAACTTTAAATTTTCAAATGGGAAGACCCCCTTTGTGATAGCTCGTTCGAAAGAGCATAAAAAAAGAAAACTTTTCGCGCAAACCCGAAGTCAACATCTCAAACCGTTTCAAAATGGCGGCCGGTTAAAGTTCAAAATGGCCGAAAATTGGCACCTCTGCTATTTGCACATGGATTTGCGCGAAAATCGGTATGTAGGGGTATTTTGACACGAGAAAAACGAATTTGACGTTAGATTTTCAAAAAACCGAAATTTCCAAAATGGCCGCCGGTTAAAGTTCAAAATGACCAAAAATTTATTTTTTTATAAATCTAAGTTCAAGTTTGTTTCTCTTATGCCAAAATACTCTCAAATTCCAAGTTTTAGGCAAATCCATCAGGAAAAAACCAAGGTGAAAATTTTCGGCCATCTTAAACTTTAACCGGCGGCCATTTTGGAAATTTTAGTTTTTTTGAAAATCTAACGTCAAATTCGTTTTTCTCGTGTCAAAATACCCCTACAAACCGATTTTCGCGCAAATCCATCGACAAATAACCGGTGTGAAATTTCGGCCATTTTGAACTTAACCGGCCGCCATTTTGAAACGGTTTGAGATATTGACTTCGGGTTTGCGCGAAAAGTTTTCTTTTTTTATGCTCTTTCGAACGAGCTATCACAAAGGGGGTCTTCCTATTTGAAAATTAAAAGTTGGGGGCCGTTGCCCCCCCCAAGGGGGGCCCCCCTGAAAATTTTAGGGGGGCCAAAAAGTAGCTCCCTTTGACCTAGGAATGTCCCCCAAGTTTCAAATGTTTATCTCAATTAGGTAAAAAGTTAGAGGGGGTGGAAGGGACTTTTGGATCACCCTGTATTATTGCGTATTACTTACAAAGTAAAGAGAGTAAGAACACAAAAAGATTTTACGGTTTTGAACCAAGCAATAGAAAATTTGCAGGTGTCTGAATTTTGATGAATTTCGTGTTTAAGCGGAAACTACTGAGCGAACTGAACAAAAGCATACCCTTGGCTCATGATTTTAAAAAACTTATTGGAGAAGATAAATGACAAAATTATCTAATCTGCCAAAATAGAGTGTTTAAATGGGAAATGCCGCCCAATGACGCCACTAGGCGGTGCATTTTCTCACTTTTAAATATATTTTTATGCTATTTCCCATATCGGAGAAAAATTATAAAAAATAATGTGAAATCAGCTCTTTAAGCACTTTCAGATGAAGCAATAAAACATTTGCTTGCAAATTCTCCATTAGACAATTCGCAAAAAAAAAAAATGAATTTACTCAATGATAAATAACGTTTAAATGAAATAAGACAAATCATAACAAAGTAAAATGAAAATACTTCTGTGATGAATTAAATAAAATTAAACGAACTCTCAACAGATTGTATGTATGACAAGCTATGCTGTTTATGCGACTAATTCATTAATTTTAACACGTTTTCTATCCAGGCAATTGGAGTTGATCTTACAAAGTATCCCAACATACACAGCTGGTCCGACCGAAGCCAGAAAATGGTTCCAAATTACGAGGAAATCAACAGCAAAGGAGTCGAGCAAATCAAAGAAAAATTCCGTGCTTGGGAAGACAAGTTTCGACCTAAAAAGTGATAAAAATGAAGGACTTGAAGAAAGAGAAGCAGGTGCAATCGAAACACTTGATGTTTCGAGGTGGCTTAAAGGTGCGCATGAAGTGACGGACAGGACAGCCGCTTACAAATTGGCATCACGTTTATTCTGCCGTGCCAAGGAAGAACGCCGTATGAGCCATCAGGTGTTGCCAAATTTTCTTCGAAAAACAACGAAATTTCAGGAAAATTCGGAAATATTTCTCTTCCACTTTTTCGGAGGATTTTGTTCAAAATTTGATCTCAAAAGTCTGAAAATTCCAGGGATAAATCTTTATAACTTTCTTCAAAAATGGGGTTTTTCAGAGCGGAAATTTGGCAAAATTCGAATGCTCATACGGCGTTTTTCCTTAGCACGGCAGTATTGAAGGTGTACTCGAAAAAATGAGAGAAACTTAGTGAGAAGAGTGTAGTGTGTTCCTTGCCAGGACAGAGCCAAAGTGACAAAACTGCTCTACCGTGCAAAGGAAAAACGCCGTGTGAGCCTTCAGGCTTTGTCAACTTTCCCTTGGTAAATCAATAATTTTCAGGAAAATTTGAAAATATTTTTCTTCCAACTTTTCAGGTAATTTTGTTCGCAATTTTACCTAGAGTTCTAGAAAATTTCTCGGAAAAATATTCATTACTTTCCTCAAAAATAAACATTTTATCGAGAGGAATTTGGCAACTCGCGAATGTTCATACGGCGTTTTTCCTTAGCACGACAGTACTACCCGCAACTATCCGTGCTCCAAATCCGCTCTAATTACCGTCACGGTTTTTGAAGGCGAACTTGACAGGACGAGAGACACGAAGTGAGAAGAGTAACTTATGTGTTCCTTGCCAGCGGGCTGATTATTGAAATTGATAGACAAACCTATAGAAAAAGAAGACATAGGGGGTATGGAGCGATCCTATAGGTTGAAATGCGTGGTTCTTATAGGCTGAGGGAGAAAATGATGGACTATCTGTCGGGTTTCTCGTGGGTTGCCGTTAGTTAGTCTATTACCAACTGCATTTGTCCATTGCAACACACCGCAGCTTCCACCAATAGGCTCCCTCCATATCCCTTTTGTCATCTTTGTCCATAGCTTTGTCTATCAATTTCAATAATTGGCCTACAGGACAGAGAGCAAGTGACAGAGCTGTTATACTCCCTGTCTTTTATTAAAATTAATAAATAAATTAGACAACAGGGTTCAAGAAAAATCAAGATTTGTTTCATCCTCCAGCCACACGACACCGGCATGCGGAACTGAGAATTTTTTGGGTCGGGTTGGCAGCGAACACCTTAATAATCGATCATTTCCCACAGCTTCAAATGGGGAAATATCGATAGATCGCAAAGTACGCCTCACGTCGCGCGTCTCGCCATGCGCAAACTCCAAGAAGACTTTTTTTTTTAAATTTCTTTCGTAGAGGCTATTCAAACAAAATTAAATCTTATAAAAAAATGTACTGGATCAAATAAAATTATCCAAACATGAAACAAAGTTAATTGCCCGAGGAATATCAGCATTATTTTTTTCTGGAGCTCTTACCGGTCAAATAATTTGCCATCTCGATATTGATTTAAGAAAAGTTTAAAAACAAGAATTATAAATTTTTTTCTGCGTTTCTGGCTCGTACTCATCAACTTTGTTATTATGTTCTAGTTTCTTCTCGGTGTCGAGTAGTTAGAATTTTAGATAAACACGCGACCGAATCGACAACCGTGCGGATATTCTGCTCGCTCATTGGCTATCCACGGTCAGAGATATGTTAGTGAAAGTAAGAGGGGAATGAACTGAACAGCAGTTGTGCACTCATCTGATTCACACTCCACTATCAGTGCACGTTACAAAGCGGTCTATGAGACACATATTTGAGATAAAAAGTAGATAACTTCATTGCCGGTCGCACGATTTTTGTTCCGTTCACGATAGGTACTCAAAAGGACTAACTATCTATAGGTTTTACAATGCTATCTTCAACAGGTATGCGGTTTTTAGTTGGGGCAGGTCATCTCCAACTTTCAGCTTTATATTCCACTGAGGTAAGCAAGTGACATGCGGCAAAAACTGAAAACCGAAATTAATTGAAATTTTGATGCTCAGAAAATCGTTGTCTCCACTATAAATATTACCAATCGAACGGATGCAAAGAGGAGCAGCCTGACTGTAATTCACGTAATTCACGTGTAATTCCTTAGCACAGCAGTGTTATTGTTTTGACATCAAAACTAGCAGTGGAGGCGCGTGCGGATTAAAATTTTGAGGGGGGCGGAATTTGAAAAAAAGAGAGGGGCTGATCTTGGGCGGTATCCCTCAACCGAGGGAGGTCGGAAGGTCCTGCAGAGGTAACTTCTTTAAATAAAAGGTGCCCCATGATCCCAATTTTAGGTTGTTTTCATTGTAAAATAGCACTATTCTAGGGGAATAATCGACCAAAATTTGAGGGGGGGGGGGGCGGTCACTATCGCCAGAGAAAAATGTATACCTATCCTATTTTTGAGTTTCTGTGATGAGCATAAAATAACTTTTTTTCGTAACCATTACCTATTGTTTGGCAGGTAAGGGGGCGCATTACTTTGTACCAACACCCTCGCAGCGTTGCTTCCCGTGCTGTTCTTATGACTGCAAAATTGATTGGAATTCATCAGAACCTAGACCTGGTTGAAATATCGGACATGAAGACGCCAGAATTTCAGAAAGTGAGATAATTTATGTAACTACAGACATTTTTTAATGAAAAAAAAATTTTTAATAAAAAAGAGGTCCTTTGCCGAGCAGATATATGTTGTTGTTTTCTCGTTTCTACTAATGCATGCCGATACAATTACAAGAGTGCCGAAAATCAATTTTTCACCTCGAAAAGGAGATTGCATGCAACAACGAGGGCCAATAAAATATAATTAATGGAGGTCACTTTCGGATCCACCGACCCTAAAATTGGTTCGCCACCATTGGTGAACCATCAGAACGCTCACAGGGCCGGATTTAGAGGGTGGCCGCGGTAGAGG
Organism: Bemisia tabaci; assembly: GCF_918797505.1. NCBI lineage: Eukaryota > Metazoa > Arthropoda > Insecta > Hemiptera > Aleyrodidae > Bemisia > Bemisia tabaci. Next base: position 13,523,150 of record NC_092799.1, on the reverse strand, counting down.
GGCCGCGGCCCATGAAGCAAATTTTACAATTTTTTTAAAATGTAGGTATAAAAAAAATCGGATTCAGAAAAAAAAATACAAACGAGATAAGGCGACAAAATCTCTCATTTCCTGAGAGTGTAGTAATTTCTAATTTTGTCGTCTTTTGGTGATACAAGAGACAGCACCTTTAATTGGTCGAGTTAAGAAAGAAACCAAACACGCAATTACGCCTGGAACGGCGCGGCGCAGAGAGCATTGATGATAAAGGACTTGAGATGAAAAGGAGAAGCTCTCGGCGCAGCGCGGCGGTTGGCATGTAACACATATTAGCGCCTACATAACTGCATGAATACTTCACGCATTATTGCGTCAAACAAGTGCGGTCAGCAGCGATCGACGTGAAACGCATAGCGCCTACAAGACTGTAGGAATACTTCACGCATTGCGCCTAACACTGTGCGGTCAGCGCGACACGGCGCGGTGCGGCGGCGGCGGAAGTTAGCATTAATGTTTGTTCTTTCATAATTTTTTTGTTTATTTCTTATAAATGGATGTCCTTGTCCACACAGAGATACGTTTACGGAACTTACTTTCGCGCAAAGTTCCGTGAACTTTTGGGGTGAGTGTTGACAGGGCTTTCGCAAATAATGTGTCCAACACGAGTAAACGCGTCTTATGCACCCCTCCCCTGTTCGTTTTTATTGATGTTTCAAAACGAATGAGAAGGGGGCGGCAAAATACGGGCGGCCCATGGGCAGCAAGTAGGTAAATCCGGCCCTGGAACCTCAGGGCATTTTTATGTGTCAGAGGGTGTTATTTTAATAATAAATTATTTTTTCGTCAACTGTGTGTCCTCAGATTAATCCTTTCAAAAGAATTCCCGTTTTGGACGACAACGGTTTCCTGTTGTCAGAGAGGTGAGTATTTGGCTCATTATTTTTTTAAAATAATTGTGAGGCATGCTCTGTAATTGTAATTATGGATTGTCAACATCTAAAAGCCATTCATATTAATTCACTGATATACTCACATAATAATTTTCCGATCCTCGCACCTTAACGCCCCTCTAAAGCGCCTATCAAGATAGACTCAAATTTAAAGGATCACGACGTAGTCTCACCGTCACTACAAGAAAATTTTTGAACTTACTTTTTATTTACTTTTGAATACTTCCCTGTGATTTTTATAAAAACTTTCTTTTCCTCACTAAATGAGAATGTGGCCGCAACTCTGTTCATTTCTTTGGAAAATTATCCTCTTCTGCATGTCATTGCTTGGCGAAGTAAAAAAATCTTTGAAACTAAATTCAAATTGTATACGGATCAGGTAGGTATGGCCAGCATTTAGAAATTGGCACTCAAGTTTAATATCTTCGCATTTTTTGCAGCCGAGCTATCAATGCATACCTGTGCAATGAATATGCTAAGGATGATTCTCTCTATCCTCGAAACTCACAGGGAAGAGCCATCGTAGATCAGATGTTAGATTTCGATCTAGGTATGCTAAATCATCCCATAATGGATTATTGGGTAAGAGACGATGTCTTAGTAAGTCGAGGCTATAGAATATAACTAAGTTTAGGTTCTCCTAAGGATATTATTTCAACAGTTTGCCTTCCCCACAGTGTAATGTTTTGCTGTGAGTGCAACTCCACATAAAACACGCTCAACAATTTCCTTCCCCAACCTAACAACAGCGCGCCGGAGAGGCTTCCAGAATAGAAAATAACGTGCTTCAGCGGTTTTTTTTTTTTTCAAAATACAAGGCGCTCAACAACATTCCTCGCAAGAATTGGCATGCTTGTTGTACTATGAATGAGTAAAAAAAAAAAATCTGCAGCCCTCCCCATTTCCCACGTGAGCGGCCACACGATTATGATCCTATGATTGGGGAGTTTTCGCATTTTCCTGTCTCTATTCATTATACCTGGTTTATTACCGGGGGGGGGGGGGGGGGGGTTGAGGCGCGCACACCCCTCCCCCGTTTTTCCGGTGAAAACCTTTCGAACCCCCTTCCCGCACCCCTCCCCATTAGGGGGTGTCTGGGTCCGTCTACGATATGGCGAGTGGATTCTCAATAGAGAGCGAGCATTCAAGTAAAATCACTGAGAGGATTCACAAAAAAATGTCTAAAGAAAGAGCCGTATGCAAAAACGACATTTTTCGCCCCCCCCCCCACTAAAACTTATTCAAACTTCGTCTATCAGTTACTAATACTGGAGCGCTTCTTTCCCCAAATTTTCAGACCCCCAAAAAATTTTGGGGGGGCGCTAGGGGGGTGGAAGTCAAAACCTGCGACCCTCGATATCTTTCGAACAAAACAAGATATTGAGGCCCGGTTTGGACGAAAAATCGTCTAAAATTGCATACTTTAAGATTTTAAAGGTCAAAATCCTAAAATTAAATTTTTAACTTAACTTATGTGCTTTTTTTCAGTTTTTGAGGGAAAACAATTTCTTTTAAACAGATTAAACTGAAATTTCACATTTTTTGATTTGAACCAAAACCAGTTTTTTAAATTGTTCGTCTTTTTCCGCATCCAACGAGTGGTCGTATAAGCTGGGGAACCGAACGGTTCCGGAGTTATGATCGATTGAAGTTTCCGCTCAACGCGCGCCGACCGATTTTTGCGCGCAAAAAAGTCGGATTTGACTGTTATTAAATCAGATTTAATGTTCAAACTGAGCAAAATGCATTATTAGGGACTCTTGAGGGTCGCTGAGTCCAGAAATTACAGATACTTCCAAAAAATTCACGTTTTTAAAATTACAGCTTCGTACAGGACCACTGAGCGGCCGGTCGGCGCTCAGTGGGCCTCTAAAATAGCGCTACGGAGCTGTAATTTTAAAAACGTGAATTTTTTGGAAGTATCTGTAATTTCTGGACTCAGCGACCCTCAAGAGTCCCTAATAATGCATTTTGCTCAGTTTGAACATTAAATCTGATTTAATAACAGTCAAATCCGACTTTTTTGCGCGCAAAAATCGGTCGGCGCGCGTTGAGCGGAAACTTCAATCGATCATAACTCCGGAACCGTTCGGTTCCCCAGCTTATACGACCACTCGTTGGATGCGGAAAAAGACGAACAATTTAAAAAACTGGTTTTGGTTCAAATCAAAAAATGTGAAATTTCAGTTTAATCTGTTTAAAAGAAATTGTTTTCCCTCAAAAACTGAAAAAAAGCACATAAGTTAAGTTAAAAATTTAATTTTAGGATTTTGACCTTTAAAATCTTAAAGTATGCAATTTTAGACGATTTTTCGTCCAAACCGGGCCTCAATATCTTGTTTTGTTCGAAAGATATCGAGGGTCGCAGGTTTTGACTTCCACCCCCCCTAGCGCCCCCCCAAAATTTTTTGGGGGTCTGAAAATTTGGGGAAAGAAGCGCTCCAGTATTAGTAACTGATAGACGAAGTTTGAATAAGTTTTAGTGGGGGGGCGAAAAATGTCGTTTTTGCATACGGCTCTTTGCAACCGCGGTTAAGTAAATGGATAAACTATCAAATGATGAGTCGCGGGAACATTGGAAAATTTAATTTTTGAAAACCTTGAAAAATCAAGGTCTCGTAATTTGTATTACTTTCCCTGAGGAGGCTTGTCAAATGGACGTATTTCTGCCAAACGGAACTATGTGCATTATGACGTGAGCCCTGTTATGCATCTATTCTTATGGGTCTCAGGGTTCATATCTGAATGCACATAGTTCCGTTTGACAGAAATACGTCCAAATGTTGGTCAATAGGCCAGAGGACGCACCCTCGTCGGAAAAGACGGTCCTGGGAGAGGAGAGGGTGGGTGGAGTCGGAAACAAAGAGGGTATACGGCAGTGGCGTGGCGTGAATTGCGATACATCGATTGTTATGCCGTTTAAACCTATGGCAAAGAATCGATTATTAAGTTTTTCGCTGCGAGCACCCTGTTTATCGATCCTTTTCCATAGGTTTAAATGGCATAACAATCGATATATCGCAAATCGCGAGCTCACGCCTCACGCCATAGCGCCTCCAATTTTGCTGAGACATCCGTCAAGCACGAATAGTTGTTGTATCCCTGCGCGCGCCGTTATCAAAGCGCAATCTTTCCTATGCTCTATTTCCACGTTTTGTTGGTTCCGTCTGTCTTATTTGGACTACATTTTGCAATTTGGAACTATAAATTCAAGCCCGGTTTAAAAACAACGAATGTGCCATTCGTTTCCCTATGCACATAAGTGTTTTTCCAGAAGAGCCGAATTTATAGTTCCAAATTGCAAAATGCAGTCCATTTGTAGTAATGCTTCAAGGGCCACGTGAGCTAAACAGCTGAAGATAGGAGGGATGTAATCGGGCCTTTTTTTAAAACTTTTCTCCCGATAATCTGAGCGACACCTCATTGGCGGAATAAAGTGGGGCGATGCGAGATCACACCTCGCTCCGTCGCGCCTTCAATTTTGTAGATGCAACACGGACATCCGTCAAGCACGAATAGTTGTATCCCTGCGCTGTTTTCAAAGCGCAACCTTTCCTTTGCTCAATTTTCACGTTTTGTTGGTTCCGTCTGTCTTATTTGTAGTAGTGCTTCAAGGGCCACGTGAACAAAACAGCTGAAGATAGGAGAGATGTAATCGGGACTTTTTTCAAAACTATTCTCCCGAATCTGAGCGACACCTCATCGGCAGAATAAAGTGGAGCGATGCGAGTTCACACCATCGCTCCATCGCGCCTTCAATTTTGTAGATGCAACACGGACATCCGTCAAGCACGAACAGTTGTATCCCTGCGCCGTCATCTAAGTCAGCCCTTTCTCTCACTCTATCTCCATGTTGTGTTGGTTCCGTTTGTCTTATTTGTAGCGGTGCTTGAAGAGTTATGTGTCTAGCTACCCTCATAGTAGATCAGTGGCTTTTACGACGCAACTCGTTGACTCTTCAACCCTTTCTCTCCCTTCAAGACAAATGTGACGTCATTGAACCGTTCGCTGTGTTGACCTCGTTCCATTGTAGAGGCATACCGATGGTGAAAGTGCAGAAGTGCGTATCTCCGAAAACACGATTTTCCAGGAGAGTAAAAAAAACTGTCTACATTCCTCCTTATTGTCAAGAAAAACTCTTGAGGATAGCAGGAATAACATGCTTTTTCAGACTCCATCAAAATTTTGAATTTTTTCTCGAACTGTTAGAAAATACGGCAGAAATGCCGAGATTTGCGTTTTTGGCACTAAGAATTGACACTTCATCACGAGATACGCACTTTTGCAATGAGTGTTTTAAACCTGTTGTTGGCGGATCTTGATAATTTAAATAGACTGAAAAAAGAGATTCATGCTTACAATTTCTCATCAGAAGCTTTAGTTTGATCTCATGCGGCCGGATCAAGCATTGTATGATTGGAAAATGACATTTGATCACGAGATACGCATTTCTGCAATTAGCGTTTAGAACCTGCCCTTGATTATTAATATAAAAAATAGAGTTTATTCATACTTAAAACTTGTTTGGAAGCTTTAGTTAAAATATTAAAAAAATGAATGAAACAAATAGAGGAAAAACAACAAATGAACACCATACCAATAATGTGGAGCTGCACACGACATGATTAGCCGGGTCGCGGAAGGAACTACCCCCTTCGATTACCTTCACACCTATAACCTCCATTTCTGTGGGATAAGAGCAAGTGTGTTTGTGATGACGTTACAACTGTGGAAGAAATCAAACGTTTACCGTCTGAAATACGACTCAAGACTGTCGTCATTAACAATTTCGCCTACGTGGACTTGAAAGGTAGTAATTGTGAGTACGACAATGTCGCATTTTTGACTGACTTACGTGCTTTGTTGGAGGCAGATGTAGAGGGGCCACCTGTCGATAAAGTTGCCGAACTGTTGACAGATCTAGAGCTTCTCCACGAAGATATGGAAATGGCTCCTCTACAGTTTTCGAAGCCCGTAAATGAGAATGAAAAATGCTCTGTTGCATACATTGCAGGCAGTGTGCTTAAAAGGTACTTGAGGAAGATAAAATGTAATTCTTGCAACGAGATTCTCATCACGAAAGATCTAACACCTGATCATGAATGGATAAAGCACAAAGAATATAACAAGGAAAAACCCAGCCTCATCTACCCGACTAAAATTGTTATTGAGACTGTGGGAGAGGCTCTGTTCTTTGTAGAAGCTTTTTTGAACAAAAAACCGTACATTAGAAATATGATGAAAATAATTGTTACGGAGCTAGGAAACATGTTGGACTTCAGCTGGGTCTCAGGTGGTTGTCCCAACAAGGTGCACCAAGAATATATTATTAAATTCCTGTGTGAAGGTGCATTTTTTGTTAATGTAAAGTGGTGGTGTCGCAGAAAGAATAGACAATTCATTGATGAAGCCAGAGCCCAAAAGGCAAAGAAAGCTGAAGCTGTTGGCGAAATGTCCACAAAAATGAAGGTCCTCAAGCATATTTAGATTCATGAACGCACTCACACTCTCTTGTTTTTGTATTATCTCCACTTCTCTTCATTTTTCCTTTTCTTGATTCGACCCCCCCCCCCCCCATCATTGTTCCTTGCCATGATCCATCTTTATTCCGTCCACCACCAATGCTGGAGTCGCTTGTGCCCCCTCCCCTCCTTATCCGTCACTCCCTTAGAAATCGGTCCAGTGCAAATCCTTGTTAGGAGATCAAAAGTATGGCATGTCTTTTGAAGGATCAATGTTTTTTTGATATGCTATTTATTGCATAGTGCATAGTATTTACTGAAAATTATTATTTAAAACTCTTTCAAGGAGATAAAACGTATGTCATGTCTAAGAGAGGATCAATTTTTTTGTGCCCTTCAAATTAGCAGTAAATGTCTTCTAATTCTAAGATAAATAGTGTAAATAATTTATGATGATAAATTAATGATGATAATTAATAAATAATAATTTATGATGATAATTTATGATATTTTTTCATCATGTAAATAATTTTAAGATCATCTTCTAAATAATTTTAAGATAAAAATGTGTGCAAAGAACATATCAGATAAGATTCTGTCCTGCAATGTTTATTTTTCAATGTCAAAGTTCTTGTTTTAAGTAATAAAATAAACCAAATTACTCTTATGTATATTAAAGTTTAAAGTATCCGTTTCGTTTCTTCACCTGAATTCCATGACATTGGCACATAAGTGTAGCCAAAATGAACTTTTCACTTTTCTCAAATCATACAAGTTTTAAAAGAAAAAAAAATATGAAAGAAAAAAAAATAATATTGATTATAATAAGCTTGCGATCAAAAAATTCATATAAACACTTTTGATGAAACAATACTTCCTTCCATAAAATGACCTCGTCTAAGGAGCTATCAAATATTTTCTCAAAGAATTAGTGACTTTTAATCGTAGGTACCTAGGTCTATTTTTCAGCATGGTTATAATTATGAATTTATTGGTTTTTACAACTTTGTTTCTTAGGAACCTACCGTATCCTTACTGTAAATGATCTTTTCCGATGTCAACTTATTTGTAATTATTTTCCAGTTTCCTTGATTTGTCACAAAAGACTTGGAATATAAAATATTTCATTAATAACAGAAGAAGACATTTTTGACTTTTCCAAGTTTGGACAGAAATCAAGGAAACTGGCAAAGGGTTACAAACGAGCGGAAAAGGAAAAGCCGCAATAGTGGAGGATACCTGGATTAAATTTTGCAAAAAGGAACCACAAGCATTCCAATGTTGCTAGGATTGTGCAACTTACATTATTTGCAATGGAAGCACTGAAATCGTGCAAAAAAATGAATTTACAAGGTAATTTTCATCTTGTATTAATAGTTTATTGGGAGTAAAGATAAAACTTGTTCAGATGATCAGTTGATACTTACAAGGTGAAAAAAGTCGCACAATTTTAGCAACAGTGGAATGCTCTTGGTTCCTTTTTGCAAAATGCAATCCACAGATCTACACCCACCGACGTTGGTGACGTCATATTCGCGGGAAATTGGTAGCAAAGCAGCAGACTTCGGTATCTGAATTGACCAATCGAAATGTGCTCTGTAAATCGGAGGGTATGGATCCGATTGATTCATATCGACATCGACATCGACATGAACCGATCGACACCGATTCAATCGACCGATGATCAAAAACCCGGTGTCGATCTTATCGACATGAATCGATCAAAAAATAAAAACGTGAGCCGATCGACGTAATTAGATCGACATTGATTCGATCTACAAAAATTCGATGAATGTACGGGTTTGTCCATCGATTTTTGGGTTATCGGTCGATTAACGTTTTTATCGATTGATTCAAGGGTTTGTCGATCGATTCACGGATTTTTCAATCGATTTACGGATCTCTCGATTGACTCACGGGTTTTGTTGATTGATTCACCGGTTTAACCAATCGATTCACGGGCGCGCGATCGAATTATACTTTCATCGATCGATTCAAGGAGTTGCCGATCGACTTACGGGTTCATTTGTCGATCGATTCACAGTTTTTTCGATCGATTCACAGTTTTTTCGATCGATTCACGGATTTTGCAGTCGATTCACGGGTTTGTTGGCCGATTCACGGCTTTGTCGATCGATTTAGCTGTCGATCGAATCACGTCTATGTGGTTTGTCTATCGGCCTATCGGGTTTGGTTGATATATTCATGGGATTGGTCGATCGATTTACCTACTGGTTTGTAGATCGATTCATCGTTGTGAATCTAATCACGTCCGTCGATTGACGCACGACTTTTTTTTTGGAGACTTCAACGCAGGAGCAGAAAAGTAGAGAAGTGCATAAAAACATCGTCGCCGGCCTTTACCAGGTACAAACACTCTGCAAAATTTCTTTCTATCTTTCTTTTTTTCTTTCTTTCTACCACTCGCTTTAAAATAAAATTATATTACTACTACTCTACTTTCTTTCTTTCTTTCTTTCTTTCAATTTCCATGTAAATTTATTACTATTACTACCTTCTTTAGAGGTGTAAATTGCGAAAGCACCGCTTTAAAATAAAATGTGTTTAATTTACAGTATATACAACCGGAAGATGACGGTGAAACTCCAAAATCACGTGTCTCGGCTTACGACGTTACAGAGTTCCTGTTATATTTTATTTTTTAAAGGGAAAATTAATCGGCGTCAATTCCACGATTTCTCTTCTCCGAGCAAGAGTAATTCCTTTAAACTTTCTAAAAATGTATATGCTCTCCTTGAAACAAGTTACTTAAGAGCGGAGATTTTAGAACATCGCAAACGAGGTACGTGGTTTGGTAGTTTCACCGTGAAAATACTTAGCGATTCTTAGAATATACTCGCTGCGAGCAGCAAAAAGAAAAAGAATAACGCACAATTTGATACTCAAACTATTCGGAGGAAAAGTTAAGAAATGAAGCCAGATTATCCGAGCACATCGCTCCTATCTTCCACAGGGTTGCTCATGTAGCCCTTATTGAGACACCATTAGAAAATAGCAAACGGAAACAAACACGATATAAACTAGAGCAAAGGAAAGGACGCTCGTTAATGACGGCGCAGAGATACAACTATTCGTTCTTGATGGATATCGGTGTTGCATCTGCAAAATTGAAGGCGCTCGGAGCATGGAACGGCGTGATGCTCCGCTCAATGAGGTGTATCTCTCAAATTCGAGAGGGAAAGTTTAAAAGGGAAGCTCGATTACGGTCACGTCTCTCTTATTTTCAGCTATGTTGACGGTTGACACTCGATTTTTTTTCAATTTGACGTCAGATTTGTATTCATAAGGCGTATTTGTAGATTTATATCTAAGGCTCGTATGTACCGGCCATATAACTCCCGCAGAAGAGATAGTCGGGTCAAGTAGACTCGGCCTTGGCATCTAAGGGTTGGAAGTTGGGAAATATTGAAATGACAAGTGTGATAATGACAATATAACAGGAATTTTTTGGATTACTTATATTTATTTGTTCTGACATGTATAAATTTCTAACATTGCCCATTATATTAGCATTTAGACCGTCGTAAAACCCCTGGTCAAAATTGGCGATAGGAGCTGCGTTTCAAAATACCATAGGAATTTTTATAGCCGGCTAAAGAAGGCAATAGAAAATCATACAGCTGGCTGTAGAAAGCGGAGCAAATCATATAGCCGGGCTATACGAAGCGATAAAAAAGTATACAGCCGGGCTATAGTTCCTATCGCCGGGCTTTACACTTTATCGCCATCGGCTATAAAAGGCCATAAAAAATTGTGTGGAAATTCGTGTGCTTTGGAAATCATTAAGTTTGATACGGAACCACCATAATATTTACAAAACACACATTATATTTTCCTTTAATACATATTTTTTTCATCAATTAAAATGAGAATAATCCTTACAGGATGTGCAAACATTTCAAAATCATGAGTTTAAAAACGTTGACTCCGCGAGACTATATATTGGAGCTTAACACAGAGCGGAGCGGCGCGCGGCGTGCTGTCAGCGATAAGCGCGCATTAGCGCCTACAAACTAACAGGGATACCTCACGCATTGCGCAATGCGTGAAGTATCCCTGTTAGGTTTGTAGGCGCTATTGCGCTTTTCGCGCTGGCTGCCCGCCGGCCGCGCCGCAGCGTGCCACGGCGCTGGAGCAACTATTTCACACCCGAGGTACTGCACAGTATCATACGAAATTGAAGGCATACGGAACTTTCCGCGCAAAATAAATCAAGATACTATTGCCCAAAATAGAGAGGTAGTCCAAAAACTCACTAAATCCTAGCATCCGTAATTAGTAACATTTAGCATACACTTAATCGCTTGGCTGTTGCTTAATCGCCATCGGCTATAAAAGGCTATAAGAAATTGTGCAGCCGGCTGTAGAAGCTATTGAAAATCTAATAGCCGGCTTTAGGTCTATGGTATTTTGGAACACAGATTCTACTGCCAATTTTTACCAGGGACAGAAGAAAAGTTTGGGAATCACTTTTAAAAAAACTGCATAACATGATATAACACAGCCAATACGCCTCAGACCATTTTAACCCATGCAAATAAACCATTCTTACTTTGATTTTCATTACTCATACATTTTTTCCCTATTTTTTGCAGTATCATTGTATTCTGAAAAATAATCCCCACGATGAAGTAAGATATCAAAAGATGTTCAACCCTCTGAAGAAGTTCAACGAAGTATTAGATAGATATGATTTTGCAGCAGGGAGGACCTTCACGATAGCGGACGTTTCGTTGCTCGCTAGCGTATCTAGTGTTGATGTGAGTATGTGGAATCATACATTATGCACTTGAATATAAAATGCTAATCTTTGCCGTAAGCTTTCAGGAAAATATAGAAACTGCCTATAATTTTTTTTCTGTGAACTGGATAATTTTGGAACAGACACGTTCTCACAGTTCAGTGAACAGGCAAAAAAGTAACAAATTAGGCACTTCACAATGCACTATCATTTTGGAGGTTTTCTAAATGTTTATTAATTTTTTTTTTTTTTTCAAGAAAAAGTTGGAAAAATATGTTGGATAAAAGTAAGGAGAGAATTGGAGCTCGGGTATCAAAATGATAAACACCACAGGCGTAGGCGTTTTGAGGTCATTTTGCTTGGGGAGGCCTGGCTTCCATCCAACCGAAGGGTCTGAGGGGTATGGAGTACCCCTCTGAGGAGGCGCGGAGGGCCTCCCCCGGAAAAGTTTTGAAATTTTAACTATATTTGAACGCAATTTGAGGCCTCCATGACGCAGATTTTTCACGAATTCCTGCCGAAAAGTTACTTTTTTTTTTTTTTTTTTTTTTTTTTTTTTTTTTTTTTACTTTCAGCAAAGAATACTTTCGAATTGTTGCATTGAATAGATCCGGAAAATTGTGAAAATTTTAACTGTACTTGGACGCATATTAGGGTCTCTACGATGAAAATTTTAGAAAATACTGTGTCAATGAACCCGGTGTTTTCAATTTAGACTCTACATTATGAGAGATAACCATCCTCGACGAAGGCCCTTTTCCACCATCCAGAAATTCTGTGTATGTGTGTGTGTGTGGGGGGGGGGGGGGAGATGATACTATTTATAATTCTAGGGGGGCCAACTTCCCCTGGCCCTCCTTTCGTGCGCCACTGCATAACACCTGGCGATATGAGTGCGCCTCCAGCGGGCCGATTATTGAAATTGATAGCCACAGCTATAGACAAAGGGGACAAAGGAGATATGGAGAGATCCTATTGGTGGAAGCGGGTGGTTGCAATGGACAAAGGGGGTAGGTAATAGATTAACTAACGGCAACCCGAGAGAGACCCGACAGTTAGTCTATCATTTTCTGCCTTTGTCTATAGGAATTAACCACTTATTTCAACCTATAGGATCGCTCCATACTCCCTATGTCTTCTTTGTCTATAGCCTTGTCCGTCAATTTCAATAATCAGTCCGCAGGAGAATGGCCCCGCAAAAATGCAGCCAGTGCCACCAGATCAACTTGCAAGCGATCACTCAGAAAATGTTAACAAATGTGAGTCATCATGAGGGATGTCTAATTTTCACTTTTTTCACGCTGTGTGCCGGTATTTAAAAATAATTCTTGACTGATATTTTTATTTCTTCTTCTTCTTCATTCTTCTTCTTCTCCCTGTCCTCATTTTTCTTTTTTCTTTATTCTTTTTCAGGCTTTAGGAATTGGTCTCGCAAAATATCCGCATATACTTAGGTGGTTTAATCAAAGCAGAGAGATTATTCCGGATTACAACCAAATAAATCATACGGGAATCTTACAAATTAAAGAATTGGTCGGACAGTGGAAAGGAAGTTTTGGGTTTGAGTTTTCATAAAGAGACACGCCGCGCCGCTGTAATATCATGTAGCTTCCTGGTAGCGCTGGCCAACAGTTTCATGGAAAATTAAAATGTATCTAAAACACGAAGAGCACCAAAAAATTGATCGGAAGATATGATTAACTAAAGTCAGTACTCAAGTGCTAACGTGCCTAGTTTTATCTTGGGTATAACCTATGCAAAAAAAAATAAATAAATAAAGAATAAATTCAAAATTGGGACAGTTTTTTTTTAATGATTTGCATTTTCTCTCACATCATTTCGACGGCGCGAAAGTGCGAAACCAAGTACCTCCATTCCGATGCTCCAAACTTTCCGCTCCGATTTTATTTTTTAGAGGAGAAACGAACCAAATTGATAGCTTGAAATTTATACCGAATATTCTGCCACGAGAGGAAAAATCTGGGGAGTTCTTAAAAATTTACGTTGAACCGTTTTCTACAGAATAATTAAAGTAGTACAGGAAGTCTGCAACGTCGCAAACGGAGATACATGGTCTCGCACTTTGGCCATCGATTTGATCTTCCAACAAAAATATTAGAGCCCCTATTTTGCAAAGGTCGGCAAACATCCACGAGAGTACGAGTTGTTGCTTGGCATCTAATTTGAAGGCAAATCGATTGAGTTGGAGCGATCGAGTCAGATCCGAACGCGCCATCACGTTGTGCTTCGTGCGCGTGAGGTCGTGCCTCGTAGAACCGTGCCAATGCACAGCAAAAGTGAAGCCAAAACGTACTTAAATTGAGCTTAAAGGAAATGCAAAATACATGAATGCCTTTATTCAGCTTGATTTGAGTATTTTATAATGCCGTTGAAACATTTAAAGTAGCTTTGGCGAACGGACTACTCTGACATCATAAACTATTACGCTTTGAAAATCTATTAATTTCCGTGAGTTAAAGCCTGAGACTGATGAAAATGAAAAGGTAACACAATTTGCTTCAATAGAGATTGAAGGCGTTTTAAGAGCCAAGAGCCAGGAGCCAAAGTAAGTGGTATGTGATATGAGAGATTCGTTCACGTTCATATCTCAGCTTGGGGTGAAATTATTTGCTTCGATTTTGAAATGCCAGAAAATTAGTTAAATAAAACTGGTTTAAATGGTACGGTGAAAGTTGGAAACGAAATAAGTGAATAGGAATCTTACTGAATTTAAACTGCGCGCCATGAGTTTGTCATGCTGATACGTCAACAAATGGCGACAGCGCCACAACGCGTTCCCTTCATCTCCTTCACCCAAATTCCTGTTTTGTTATGTAACGTGAGTTGCCGGCGGTTGTGTTGGTGGTTGATCGAAAGAACTTTCCTTTGGAATGAAACTGGCGAGGGTTTCAAGGTTCCATACAATTTCTCATCCTGTTTTCGCAAATTCAAAGGTTTTTTCTTTATACTGAAAGGTCCCCAAATCTTTTGACCAATAGTGCTTTGACCGCGATAGTTAACCACGACCCACTTATTTCCCTGAGCAAAAGTTTCGCGATATGCTCCAAGTGCAGTGTTTGTTTTGGTTCCATGTGATGTGAGCAAACAGGTGGATCGGTCAAAAAGGTAAATTACATTTCTCCATCTTCCTTCCGTTCTAAATTTATTATCTACCATCCTGTATCGTTTCCTTATCATGCGCCGAATTCGGTTCATTCACCATGAAATCACAAGGAATCAGGTGCTTTAAATACCTGTTGCTTATCTTGCCCTCCAATGGGCTCCATCATTATGTAACTGAGGCATGAATATTTAGACAATTAGCTAATGGTTGACCGACCCTCCCAGCTTAATTTCGTTCTCTTGAGAGTTCCATCGATCTCCTAGCCCCATTACATTTCATCCACTGAGATCTTCCACTCTTGCATAAATTCATAGGTACCTAGAAGCCATTGTCCATCAGCATCTTAGGTGGTGTGCGAAATGATAAGAAAATGTTCGCATCCAGTCTAACAATGCTGTTTGAAAGGGTCTTGTATTATCACGCAGCGAAACTAAAGTATTTGGAATAACAGGAGTGTGTCCTTAGGGGTAGGACAGAACCAACTTTAGCGCTGGACTCCAAATATCTCATCTGTGACTTTAAAAGTCATTGTGAAATAATTTTGGTTCTAGGATGGATAAGGAGGCCTCTGTGATTCAGTTTGACCCGAGTATATGCACTACCCTGAGGCTTCCTAAGTTTTGCATCGGTTCGAACAATGCTCAAGTCCACAAGAAGTATGTACTTGAATGAAGATGGCAGATCTTTTTATTCCTCTCAAGTGTAGAAGTGGGGAAAGAGAAGAAAGGACAAATGTCCCGTTAGGAATTAGCACTGTTCAGCTTAATTTTATGCGGTATTCCATAGGTGAACAGATGACTTATGCATTCAGATTGATGTGACATGCTTCCATTCTTTTCTTTCCCCAGTTTTATGGACTCCTTTGGTATTTACATCAACTGACATGAATCTGAGCATGGGTTCAAGCTGAATGTAATTCTTTACTGTGGATGTGTACCAATTGTTGGCCTCCTGTGGTGTAGTGGTTGTAGCGCTGGCCCTATGACCAAGAGGTCCCGGGTTCGATTGCGGGCCAGGTGATCTGAGTTTGATGGTCTCAGGCAAAGGTCACCTGGGGCTGGGATAATAAGCGTGGGATTAGCTGATAGGCTATTTGAAATTGGTTAAAAAAAAAAAAAAGAATTGGGTAGCTTGGAGGACAAGGCGCAGAAGTGCAGTTTTTGCTATTTCAAGAAATATAAGGCGGAAAGGATGTTTTTTGATGCTTGATAGTTGGATTTCAGTGGTGAATTTTTCACAGAATATACTTTCAAACTAGTTTTATTTGAGTTGGTGAATATCTCTTATTTTTTCAAAAACTGCACCTCTGCGCCTTGTCCTCCAAGTTCTTCAATTCTTGAAGTTTCTGGACCTGAGACTTAGGACTCTTGATGAGGTGTAATTTTTACGAACTGGAAAGAAATCTGATGGCATTAGGCATCCCAATGGCCTAAGTTACATCCTGGCTGTCTAATGGGACAAATTATTTGTGTATTTTCTGAAAACAAAATACTTACCTTTGCGTTTCTTTAATTTTTAAGACCTTCAAGCTTGCTTCAAAGTATAATGATACTTTTCTTTACTTAGACCAAATTACTTTCAGGAACCACTATTTCTGGCTCCTCTCAGATACAATATCCATGCGAAACCACGTATCTTCGTTTGCAACGTTGCGGACGTCCTGTCGTACTTTATTTTTTCATTTTTTTTTACATCCATTTTTTCCTCGGAAAATTAGTCAACGTAATCTCTTGAAAATTTCCGTTTTTTTTCCCCTCTGTTAGAAGAATATTCCTAATTTCAGTATATGTCGTTTAAATTGGATGCCTCCGAAATTGAAAGCAAATCGACTGATTTCGCTCTCACAAAAATTCATGAACGAACGTGCGGAGCAGCCAAAGATATTTGGGAGCAACGAACTCCACGAGATGACTATCTATACTCCTGTGTCGTTTAAATTGCATCAAAAATTGAAGACAAATCGACTTGATTCCGCTTGTAAGTACAGGCCTAGAATCGCAGCAATGTGCATCAAATTCTAGAGGATTTATCTTCAAAAACAAGTTTTTTTTTTAAACTCCCAAGATACCTACTGAAAAAATGGCCCAAAATTCTCCGAAAAAATTTTAGATTCCACTTAAAATTTCGTAATTTTTAGGGTGAATTCAGCAATGTCGAAAATGTCCTTCCGGCGTTCTCCGCTAGTAGTGCTACGGTAAAGTACACAAACAGGGTGTCCAGCATCAGGTTTTCCCGATTCTATCAGGATTTGAGGAAAAAACGGTCGTAAAATTAGGATTTGAGAAAAGTCGGCCGTTTGATCGGATTCCTTTATTGAGCTATTCTTGTGGAGTTACATTGGCAAATTTTTCTCACAATTTTTCTCCGCAAGAAATCAGAATTTGGGAAAATTATGAAATCATGATTCAGCAGTCAAAAATCGGGAAAAATCAGGATTTCCCAAAACGAAAAAAAAAATTGGACACCCTGACAAAGGATATCCTTTGGTCATTCAACCGGGGATCCTCCCAAAATCGGCACCGAGTTTTATTGAAACAGTGCCTCATCTCTCAATGGCCCCAATCAGTATTTACTCAAACACCAGAATCTAATCATCATGAGTAATGCTGGTCCATATCCCGATAGCAGTAACCAAGGAATCAAATCAATAGCGTAATAACTAGGGCTCCGAATCCTCAGAAGGTGACACATCCCTATCAACGATGACGCAAAGCTCGAAAAAAAGACAGACTCCAGGTGTCACGAGCCCTATCGATTCACATGTCACAACGTGTCGAGATCAACCCGCTTATCAGTTCATCTACGGTATCAATCGTTTCCTAGTTTTTTCTCGTATTCCTTCCCTTTCTCCGATCTTCTCGCGTCTAATGAGCTCGGGTTTTTTCCCTCCCGTTCGTAAATTTCCCGTCTTTCGGCGGTAAACAGGGCAGATGACGCGGTTGTTTAAAAAACCTATTTCTCATGAGCCATGGGCTACATAATAATGCATCCATTCCAAGACTCATCAGATAATGGAAATGTTCGGTTTTAGCATCGACCGATTCCGATGTGGATCGGCGCAGGGACTGGGAAGCAAAGTGCGTTCCGGCAGAAGTGCCTCGGTCGACGTCGCACACTGGAGCGAGCGTGTGCTTGGCGATTTATCGATTGATTTGCCATTTAAACCTATGGAAAAGGATCGATATACAGGGTGTTCGCTGCGAACACCCGAACAATCGATTCATTATCATAGCTTCAAATTAGGAAATATCGATAATCGATCATTCACGCCTCGCCATTGGAGAAGTCTGTCAAAATCTGAAAACTTTGGCGTATATCCTCAAAAATATGAAACGAAGGAGTTTATGAGTGGCTCCATTGGTTCTTCCGTGAAATTTCCCTTTGGAATCACACTTGGAAATTGGATTTGTGACGAAATAAACATGAAAATTTGAAATCTTAGCCGAAAATTCCATGTCGATTCTCCTCTACGAGCTCCAGGGTTGCCACAGTCAGGGGAAACCGGGAAATGTCAGAGAATTTTAAAAAGTCAGGGGAAACCGGGAAATGTTAGGGAAACTGACGAAAATGTCAAGGAAAACTTGTTAAATTACCCTAATTTGCTTTCTAGAATGGGTTTGAGGTTTATGAGTGGCTCCATTGGTTTTTTCGTGACATTTCCCTCTAGAAACACACTTAGAAATTGGATCTGTGACGTAATAAACATGAAAATTTGAAATTTTAGCCGAAAATTCCATGTAGAACCTCTCATACGAGCTCCAGGGTTGCCACAGTCAGGGGAAACCGGGAAATGTCAGAGAATTTTAAAGTCAGGGAAAACCGGGAAATGTCCGGGAAACTGACGAAAATGTCAGGAAAAAATTGTTAGGTAATCACCTGTATTTGCTTTCTAGAATGGGTTTGAGGTTTCGAACAACATATTTTGCCTGAAAACTTTTTTCAATTATGTCTTCTTAACCATCCATCACATCTCCAGTTGTCAGGGAATTTCATCAAAATGTGTCACGGAAATGTCAGGGAATTTCATGTTCTAAATTCCGTGGCAACCACGAGCTGCGTTCCACTGTGCGTCGATGCGATGCGACACCGCCGCGTCGCGCCGTGGAAAAGACAACAAATGTCGAAAGTTGGCGAACTTTTCGACTTTGGTTCAGAAGTCGCTTCAACGGTCGGGATCGGAAGGAGGCACGTGGCAGAAGGTATGCTAGAGCCTCGATCGCGACATTGCGTCGCTGCGAGTGATTTTACTTTGTACCATGGAGATTCTTGTTCTAGCAGTCGCATTTGCCAGAACTCGCGCAGTTGCTATCTTTGTCCTTAATCGCATTCGCAGGTAATGGCGCTTGTTCGGACTCGAGTGGCTTTGGAGCACCTCCCGCCCCCATGCATCATACCCAGTTTTTTAGGTAATTTTAAGCAGTGGCGCACAAGTGGGTCGAGTCAATGGGAGAGTCCGGACAAAATTTGGAAACTTTAAAAGCTTCACAACTCCGTTTATGTACATATAAATATCGAGGTTCTAAAAGTGGCTCCATTGGTTTCCTCGTGAAATCGTCCTTCTGGCTACCCTTGAAAATTCAAAATGTGACGAAATAAACATCAAAATTTGCAGTTATAGTAAAAAAAGTGTATGTCTCGACCTCTCTGATTGACTCGATCCACCGTGTGGCGTAAGAGCGTATCTCACTTTCCGTATGAGCACCAGGAAGCATGTAAAATACTGCTGTGCTAAGGAAAAACGCCGTATGAGCCGTCAGGCGTCGCCAAATTTCCTTCGAAACACAACGAATTTTCAGGAAAATTCGTGAATATTTCTCCTCTGGTTTTTCGGAGGAATTTGTTCGTGCTTTGCGATGTATCGATTGATCTGCCGTTCAAACCTATGGAAAAGGATTGATACACAGGGTCAAGGTTGCGCCACAGTCAGGAAAACCTGGAAATGTCAGGGAAAATGGTGAAATTGTCAGGGAAAAATCGTAAAGTCACCGTTATTTGCTTTCTCGAGTGGGCTTGACGTTTCGAACGAAAAATTTTCCTGGAAAACTATTTCTAACCACAGTGAAAGCTCTCGAAGTCGAATTGCGCAGGGACCGACTGCGGATTGTATGGATTGCATTTTGCAAAAGGAACCAAGAGCATTGCAATGTTGCTAGATTTTGCAACTTTATCCTTAGCATTAATAGTACTGAAACCATGCAAAAATATGAAATTTACATGGTAATTATTGTCTTAAAATAGTTTATAAGGTTAAGACAGAAATTGTTTACAGATGATCAAATTTTGTCTTTTAAGACGAAAGAAGTAGTAGAATCATAGCAACATTGCAATGCTATTGGTTCCTTTTTGCAAAATGTAATCCGTATGATCGGGCGGATTTTGGACCCCTGGAAATTCAGTCAAGCTCCGTTTTGCGGTGGTTCAGATAGGTACATCTGGTATATGCTCTCTCCTGTTCAAAATTTAAAATCTGCCAAAGATTTCTTTACGCAAATACCATTTAATGATAAATTTTTCGATTGACAATAAATCTGGATGATTTATTCGGAAATCGTTCATTCATTCATCTATTCTTGCCCCCAAGATTCGAAAGTTCTTCGATGTGTGTTTGTGTGTGACACTATGGTTTGTCGTCCTCAATCGCCGGCCGCGTGGTCGTTAACAGTGGCACGGCAGTAATTTATCTCTGTTGCCTAACTTGGCTGCCAAAAGGAGAATTGAATGAAAAGCCAGTTTCCCGGAGTCCAGGCGTGTGACATTTTCTGCGACGTTCGTTTTCCTTGTCTCATTGCGGCGACACGCGGCGCCTCGATCTGTGAATCCGAGTTTTCGTTCGATTTTAACCTTGGTTAAACATTCCAAACTGGTTTTACCGGTATTATTCTTATTTCTCACAACAGAAAGAAGAGCACGAGACACTCAAATGCAAGTGCCTTTGAGGTACAGATCCTGAAAATTAGATTGAGAGAAAGAGGAATAATTGTTTTTTTTTTTTTTTTTTTTTTGTAAGGTATTTTATTAAGTTGGATATTTGAGGCAGTGGCGATGCTAGCAAATTGGCAACGCTGTTGATACTCCATTCAAATCCATTGAATTTATCGATTCTAGGTGGGTGTGTGTGTGTGTGTGTGTTAGGCTGGCTCACCGAGAATCGATTGTTTGTAATACCTTTAAATTGAGAAAAAACACTGTTACCAACGTCTCTCGTCAAGGTCGAATTTTGAGGTGTTCGTTGCGAACTCCTTATTTATCGACCCTTTTTCATAGGTTTAAATGGCAGATCAATCGATGTATTGCAAAACACGCCACGCCACTGCGATGAACCTTGTCATCCATATGATTCAATGTTTTCGGAGGCTCACCTCGAAGACGACCCTACGCCCCTTTGTCAAGCGACGACTTGGTGGCGCTTACTAGGTGTTGAATTCCCACCTTTCAGTTGTAAGCGAATAAGGTTTATCTCCTCAGTTGTGTTCAGGACCTTAAAACCCCGGGAAATGCCAGAAAATGCCCAGGAAATTAGAGAATCCCTGGTATAAATTGGCAGTTGAATGTGTGTTCCAAAATACTATAGACCTAATGCTGGTCGTAAGATTTCCAATAGCTTCTGTAGCCGGCTGTACAATTTCTTATAGCCTTTTATAGCCGATGGCGACTAAGCAACAGCCAGACGAAAAGTTTAAGCTAAACGTTACTAATTACGGATACTAGGACCTAGTTAGTTTTTGGACTACCGCTCTCTTTTTGTGCCGTAGTATCTTGATTTATTTTGCGAGGAAAGCTCCGTACTTTTGAAGGATGCCTGTCATTCTTAATATGTTGGAGCGCCTTCAATTTTTTATGGTACCGTGCAATACCTCTGGTGTGAAATAGTTGCTTCAGACGCCGTGGCACGCTGCGGTGAGGCGAGGCGGGCAGAAAGCGCGAAACGCGCATTGGCGCCTACAAACCTAACAGGGATACTTCACGCATTGCGCAATGCGTGAAGTATCCGTGTTAGGTTTGTAGGCGCCAGTGCGTCGCCGCTCCGCTTTGTGTTAGGCTCTAATATTTAATCTCGCGGAGTCAGCGTCTTTCAACTCATGATTTTGAAACGTTTGCACTCTGTATGGACTATTCTCATTTTAATTGATGAAAAAAAAATATATTTTAAAGGAAAATATAAAGTGTGTTCTGTAAATATTAAGGTAGTTCCGTATCAAACTTAATGATTTCCAAAGCACACGAATTTCTACACAACTTCTTTTAGCCTTTTATAGCCAATGGCAATAAAGTGTAAAGCCCGGCGATAGAAACTATAGCCCGACTGTATACTTTTTTATAGCTTCGTATAGCCCGGCTATATGTATGATCTGCTCCGCTTTCTACAGTCAGCTGTATGATTTTCAATAGCCTCTTTAGTCGGCTATAAGAACTCCCATGGTATTTTGAAACGCAGCTCCTATCGCCAATTTTTACCAGGGATGCATCAAAAAGTTATTTAAAAACCTCAATGTCTTCTCTTCTTTTTCACTCTAAGGTGACTCCAAAGAAGATTGAGGAGATTAGGTTTTTAATTGCCGATGAAGAAGTTGCTGCATGTTGCACGAACAGTGTCTATTTTAATATTTATTATCAATTTCTTTCTTTCTTTTTGTTCATTTCGATTAAAATACTCAAACCGCCTCGTCTTCCCGCAACGATGACGTATGAATGCATAGAGTGACGCGTTTTGTCACAAGAAGCGGAACAAATTTAAGGCGCTATGGCTTTTTAATAGCTAGGTGTGGATACAACTATTCGTGTTTTCAGGATGTCCGCGTTGCATACACAAATATTGAAGGCGCTTTGGCCTTCTTGAGCACAGAGCAACGTATGGCTGCAGTTGTTAGTTCTCAAGGGGTTTTACGTCGCATTTGCAACCATGTTTACCATGCACGAAATCCTCGAAATTCGAACGAGCCGCGTGCATGACCGCAGCGTTGTCAAATGGTGCCAATTTTCTACCAAAAATATTTTTACAAAGGCATCGCGGATGTCAATCCCGCAAATGGAGAACTTGCAGGTGTCTGAAAGATGAATCCCTCGTTTGAATGGACGCTACCAAGTAAGCTGAACACGAGGATACCATTGGTTCATCAATTGAACAATTATTGGGGGAGATATGTCAAAATAACGTAATCTGCTAAAATACATGTGTTCAAATGGGAAATGCCGCCAGATGACGTCACTAGGCCGTGCATTTCCTCACTTTTAAATCTATCTTTATATTATTTCCTATAGCAGAAAAAAACTGTAAACAATACTGCAAAATCAGCTTTTTCGGCACTCTCAGATGAAGCAATAAAAAAATTGCGTGTAAATTCTGCTACCAATAACATTGCCGCAATTTGCACCATTTGGCAGCGCTGTAATGGTGCTACACGACACATCAGTACGTGTGACATACAGTAAACACAATCGTGTTTGTAAATGTAACGTTGAGAACGCTGGAGAACTAACGCCGCAGCTCTATGTTGCGTTGTGCTGAAGAAAGTCAGAGCGCCTTCAATTTTTGCGTATGCAACACGGACATCCCAAGAACACGAATAGTTGTATCCACACGTAGCCATTTAAAAGCCATGGCGCCTTCCATCTGCTCTGCTTGTAGTGACAAAATACGTCACTCGTGGCATTCATACGTTGTTGTTGCGTGAGGATAAGGCGATTTGAGCATTTTAATCAAGGCGCTAAAGAGAAAAAAGGAATTTAGCAATAAATACTAAAGTAGAATGGAGACTGTTCATACGGTTAGCAGCAACTTCTCGCCTAACTTTAAATCTTCCACTGAATCTTTCCATTTAATTTAGTTGGAGATTTATAAACATTTTATCCTATGCATTATTTACTATCCTCCGTATGTGGTATCGTTGCCAAATAGTGCAATTGGCGGGACCCTCATCAGCAAAAACGAGTGGAACCAGGACCAATCGTGATCATTGCTCTTTCCGTGGTGACAAATTTTCTTAGACCATAAAATTCTCCGCCTTCTCAGATATTTTGAGCGTAAAATCTCGACTTTTTCCTTGCTGTTTAGTGTTTCTATGGCATGGTCTCTGATAAAAATCCTATTTATACTGACAATTCTGAGCGCAAATTTTATCGGCCGTGATTTGTTGGATTGGCATCCGCAATGCCTTCGTGGGAACGTTTTCGGCAGGTATTTTCGAAAATTTGCACCATCCGACAACATTGTCATGATGCTGCATGACTCGTCCAAATGTCGAAGATTTAATGGTGAACACGGTTTTAAATGCATTTTGGGCAACCTTTGGAACCAACGGTCGTGGCTAGGCTTGCTGGAGCGCCTGCAATTTTTTGTGTATGCAACACGGATATCCTGAGAACACGTATAGTTGCATCCAGTCCTAGCCGTCGCAAAAGCCGGAGCGCCTTGAATTTTTCAGCTTGTGATGACAAAATGTGTCGCTCAATGCATTCATACGTCGTCGTTACGCCAAGATAGGGCGATTTGAGTAGTTATTCACTCAAATTGGAAAAAAAGAAGAAAAAAAGGAACTAGTTACTCAATAGAAAACGCTCCGAATTCAGTTCGGAAGTTATAAATTAACGGTGCTTGTTTACGTTGATTCATGCCTCTCGCATACTATGTGCATACTTTTTTATTTCTACATGATGTTTCTTGGTCAAGTTTTGCTGACTTTTTACCTTATTAATTAATACCTAACGAACTACAGCGTAATATAATTTTCGAGGATTTTGAATTAATGCCCTAAAATCCAGAAATTATCAGTTAATCGTTTGACTATCAAATCGTTCTCCAGAGTGCTGAAAAGACCACCTCAAGCTCGGTCCATTTAGCAACGCCGCACGGTAGGTCGAATCAATAGAAGAGGTCGGACAAAATTTGAAAACTTTCAACGCTTATAACTCCGTTTATACGAAACTTAAGCTTCTAAAAGTGGTTCCAATGGTTACCTCGTGAAATTTTCTTCTATTACCACCTCTTTTAATTTAAAATTTGACGAAATAAACATCAAAATATGCAGCTTTAGTCAAAAATTTCATGTCCGACCTCCCTAATTGATTCGATCCACTGTTGCGCCGGAGCAAAAACGCACCTGACCATCCGTGCCAGCATCAATACTACCGCGCTAAGGAAAAAATGCCGCATGAGCATTGAAATGTTGCCAAATTGCCCTTCAGAAAATACTTATTTTCGAAGAAAGTTATGCATACATTTTCTCTTGAAATTTTCAGACAGTTCGGATCAAATTGTGAACAAATCCTCTGCGAAATCACAAGGTACTATTAACAAATTTCCCCACAAATTCATGATTTCTCGAAGGAAATCTGGCAACGCCTGAAGTCTCATACGACGTTCCTCGTTATCACAGTAGTATACCGGTTTCGCAGCATCGTCATTAATGTAATACTTTAGTTCGTGCTATCGGAGGATCCAAGCCGAAGCACTTAGGGTCCAAACAACGCAAGTGCCAAAATCTCTCGAGCTGTGGAGCGTACGGTTGGGAACGCATCTCCGGGCTCTTGCGCACGTGTTGGTGGCTTGAATACTCAAAGGTCCATTTCTGCTGTCTCCCGCTTTTATCCTAAGGCTTTGTCTCCCACCGAGTCAAGTCTATGCAAAAAAGTGGCAATTCAGTCTGCAAACCGAACTCGCTCTGTCAGTCGATCGAAAAGTGAAGAACCCAAGGCCGTTGATTTAACCTCCTTGCTCTCTTTTCCTATTCTGTCGTGCTAAGGAAGAACGCCGCATGAGCCTTCAGACATTTGCCGTATATTCTTCAACAAAAAGCCAATTTACTGGGAACATTGTGGATATTTTTCTTCAATTTTTTCACGCAATTTTGTTCGCAATTTTATCTAAAACATCTGAAAATGTCAAAGAAAAAAAATGCATAATGTTCTTTCAAAAAAAAAACGTTTTATCCGGGGCAATTTGGCAACTCTTGAATGTTCATACGGCGTTTTTCCTTAGCACGGCAGTATACTGCCGTGTTATGGATGGGAGCAGTAACGCCCAAATTTTCAAAATCTTGTTTCCTTCTAAATCCGTTTAAAATGGACTAAGTATATTTCGAAATTAAGAACTACAATTTCTGGCTCATTCGTAGAAGAAATATGTCTGTAAGGAAACCAATGATACATACATTGTTTTAAAAAGAGCAGGAATTTTAGCTCAAAATTGCGAAATATAGTCCAATTATTCCGTGACAGAGCTGCACTCACTGCTGTCTCCAGTAATGTTACCCTTTTCTGCAAATTTCTAATATTAAAGTTTGTTCATTGTGTGTCCGAAACTTCACCACGCAAACACGTACCACATTCACGTCACCTAGCATATGTCTAACATGAAATGAAAAAGATCCTTCTCAAACAAACATTTCTTAGTGGTCGATCATGTGACTGATTTGTATATTTTTCTTTTAAAAGAACCACCTAATTATCAAAGTTGGAAGTAAATGCTACAGTCCACGCCAAATAAAACCCACCATCTTGATTCTTGCATTTACTTTCCATGCTAGAACGGCATCAAACAAGCTTCTGTCTAGAAGTGACACTCGCTTAACTCGCTTGGCGTGGATTCTACCCAGAAGAAATTTTTCCAAGCCGAAGATCCGGCTCAAGATGTTCATTATACAAATGAATTATCAGACGAATAGGTTAAGTCGTCAAATGTGACGTCATGACTGTCTCGTGTGCACCCTTTTTTTCTTCATAGGTGAAAGAGGCGGCGTTCAGTGCTCAAGTGTGTATGATGAATTGGGCTTAGGTATACAAAACACCTCGCCCCTCGTCGCCCATTATCTTGTTCGAAATTGAATGCACTTGACGAACCAATAAGTGATTACACAACTACCGTTCAAAGATGGGTGTACTTTAAAGTTCAAGAGTCCGCTTTAAATTTTAATCACAACAAAAAGCTCTCAACTTTTCCTCAAAATCGCGCATTCTTGCTTCAAATCTCTCAAGTCGGAATGAATTACGTATTTCGTTGAATTAAGTCGTTGAGCAGTCATGTCTTAGATTAAGGAATAGCTAACTTTACGATGAAAAGTTGTAAGTTCTGAAACAAACCTTGAAGTCAGGCATAGGTAAGAAAGTTCTGAAATTCGGGGAAATAATTGTCACCCTGTCTTTGTAAAGATGAGCAAAAAATTGTAGATCATTAATTTTAAAATGTAGTTAAATTTCCGGAGTGCGAAACGTTTACGCGGCCACCAAGCGCGGCAACCTTCGTCACGTTTTTCTGTGGTCAGCGCGAGTCACCAATGACCCTCGCCCGTGAAACCGATGCTGAAAGTGCCAGTGACATTGCATTGCGGCTTCAGCGAGACTTTCAAACGTTGTGCTCGCCGGCGCCGTAGCCGTTAAGTCTGCGTCCTCTCATGTTTCATTCCTTCGCTCAAATCACGTAACCGTCGTTGTTCCAATAGCCGGGCATCATGCGTGCTGCTCCTCTGTTACGTGACACGAACAAGTGCACTGACGTCACGCAGCAGGGTTGCCACAGTCAGAGAATACCGGGAAATGTCGGGGAATGTCAGGGAATTTTAAAAAGTCAGGGGGAACCGGGAAATGTCAGGGAATTTTAAAAAATCAGGGAAAACCGGGAAATGTCAGGGAGTTTTAAAAAATCGGGGAAAACCGGGAAATGTCAGGGAATTTTAAAAAGTCAGGAAAAAACCGGGAAATGTCAAGGAATTTTAAAAAATCAGGGAAAACCGGGAAATGTCAGGGAATTTTAAAAAGTCAGGGGGAACCGGGATATGTCAGGGAATTTTAAACATTTAAGGAAAACCGGGAAATGTCAGGGAATTTTAAAAAATCAGGGGAAACCGGGAAATGTTAGGGAATTTTAAAAAGTCAGGGGAAACCGGGAAATGTCAGGGAATTTTCAGAAGTTAGGGGAAACCGGGAAATGCCAAGGAATTTTAAAAAGTCAGGGAAAACCGGGAAATGTCAGGGAATTTTAAAAAGTTAAGGAATACCGGGGAATGTCAGGGAATTTTAAAAAGTCAGGAAAAAACGAGAAATGTCAGGGAAATGACGAAAATGTCGGGGAGAATTTGTTAATTCACCCTCATTCACTTTCATGGAATGGGTTTTAGATTTCGGGCAACACATTTTCCTGAAAACTATTTTCAATTATGCCTTCTCAACCGTCCGTCACATCTTCAATTGTCAAGGAATTACACCAAAATGTGTTAGGGAAATCAGGGAAATGTCAGGGAATTTCATCTTCCAAATTTTGTGGCAACCCTGACACAGTGAAGCGAGCCAATCAGAGAACTTGGATACGATGTGGAAATTGACAGCGAAGAGAATGCGTTGTTAAACCCATCAAAAACGCCATCAAAAATGGCTGCGGCCAATAATTAAACGATTTGTTTTGATGGCCAATGAGCAACGGCAATGCACAATGGCAAATTTCAAGTTTTGGCCGTCTGAATGGTTTTATTGTTCTCTGTTTCCTCAATAATTCGTACAATTACTATGAAATTTTTTGGAAACTTCTGGAAAAGCACAAGGAATTAATGGAATTTAATGCAGGCATGATCAAGTCATCTAATTTGGAGGAGCCCTTTCTCAAAATTTCAAAGTCTGAGACTGGATTAGGTTCGTTTTTGGAAGGATGATTATTTTATTACCGTTGAAATTCGGACTTACTAGAAGCGAAAAATTAATTTTCAACTAAAGTCTGAAGAAAATAAAGATTTTCCGGAGTATATGTTAAGAAAAAGCGCGGCAATTGGTAGAAGCAACACAACTGGGTGAAAAGCAGTGGTTTTTCCATCTTTCACTTCACAACATGCAATAATTTTACTATGGATAATTTACAATCCAATTTCGCAAAAGTGAGGGTAATTTAAAGGGGGGAAAAGTCGAAGTGGAATTATTATTCGAATGTTAGGGAAAAGCAAAACTAGTCTGGGAAAAGTCAGGGAATTTGAAAATGAAGAAATTATGGCAAGTATGTCTTCTGAACCACCGCCATTTTGGAATTTTAGAAAATAGATTTTGGTCAAACCGTTTACTTCGGAGGTCGGGTCGAGAAATTTTGCTCGAGTAGTAAACCAAATCATGTTGCGGAAATCCGCCTTAATTTAGGGTCTTAGAGGACAAGGCGCATAAGTGCAGTTGTTGAAAAAGTTGAGATAAGTACTAATGATTTCAAGTAAGACTTGTCTTAATGAACATTCTGTCAAATGTTCTCTCCAAAATTCCATTTTTGAAGCATTAAAAAGTCAGTTCGAACTTTCTTTCCGCCATAAGGATCCATGTGATTTCGAAACTTCAAACACGCAATTCTCGAAGTAGGAAATACTGCACTTATGCGCCTTGTCCTTCAAGCCCCTCAATGGAGAATTTGCAGGTATCTAAAATTTTGTAAATTTCATATAATTAAACTGAAACTGCTGCGGAAACTGAGTACGAGGATATCCTTGGTTTCTAAATTGAACAATTTTTGAAGGAAATTTGACAAAATAACCTACTCCACCAAAAAGCATGTGTTCAAATGGAAAATACCGCCAGATGATGTCACAAGGCAGCACATTTCCTCACTTTTAAATCCACCTTTCTCCAATTTCCCATTTCACAAAAAAGTTTCAAAAAATACTGCTATCTCAGCTCATTATAAGCACTCTCAGATGAAGTGATAAAAATTTTGCGTGCAAATTCTCCGTTGCTCCATTTCATATTTTCAAAAGGTACCAATCTTCCTCTCCATTAATGAGCATGATATAGTCATATTCGAAATCAAAAATGAGACCAAATGATCGTTCACGTAACTCAGCTCCCTCACGCTGCATTCCGCCGCTGTCATCTAAAAAACCCGGACCCTTTGTACGCGGACAGCATGGAGATGTTGCATGTGTGAGGGATTTGCGATTTGACCGTTGATTCTTATATGTAAAAGTTCGCGAAAAACACAATGGTGCCACTGGTTTTCTCTGAAATCATCTCTCAAGCTCAAAAAAAGCTCTCAAAGTGAGACCAAAATGGAGGGGATATCCCACGTTACCCTGCGAGTCCACCTCTACATCAAAACAAACTCTCCATGCACAGATAGGGAGCAAATACATTAGCAGGGTTGCCACTTTATTTGGGGGACTCCAAAACTGAAAACACGGCAACCCTGCTAATGTATTTGCTCCCTATCTTTGCATGGAGAGTTCTTTGTCTTATGGTGTAGAGGTGGACTCTCAGGGTAGGGTGGGATATCCCCTTTATTTGCCACTTATTACTACTACTATTTTGCCACTTTATTTGGGGACTCCAAAACTGAAAACACGGCAACCCTGCTAATGTATTTGCTCCCTATCTTTGCATGGAGAGTTTGTTTTGATGTAGAGGTGGACTCTCAGGATAGCGTGGGATATCCCCCTCCATTTTGGCCTCACTTTGAGAGCTTTTTTTGAGCTTGGGAGATGATTTCAGAGAAAACCAGTGGCACCGTCGTGTTTCTCGCGAACTTTTACATAAGAATCAATGGTCAAATCGCGAATCCCTCACACATGCTACGTCTCCATTATCTGCGAAAAATCTTGGCGCAAAAACGCCCGGCCAATCACGCGAAAGTCTCGATTCGTAGGTGAAGTGCACTCGTGGAGATAAGGATTATCGCGCCTTTGCGCTTTTCACTATAAAATCATCTCCCAAGCTCAAAAAAAGCTCTCAAAGTGAGGCCAAAATGGAGGGGATATCCCAACCCCACCCTACCCTGAGAGTCCACCTCTACATCAAGACAAACTCCACATGCGAAGATAGGGAGCAAATACATTAGCAGGGATGCCGTGTTTTCAGTTTTGGAGTTCCCAAATAAAGTGGCAGTCCTGTCAATGTATTTGCTCCCTATCTTTGCATGGAGAGTTAGTTTTGATGTAGAGGTGGACTTTCAGGGTAGGGTGGGATATCCCCTCCATTTTGGCCTCACTTTGAGAGCTTTTTTTGAGCTTGGGAGATGATTTCAGAGAAAACCAGTGGCACCTCGTGAACTTTTACGTAAGAATCTATGGTCAAATCGCAAATTCCTCACACATGCAACATCTGTATTGCAAATTTTCGGAAGCGCGATATAACCAGGAATAAAAAAAAAACTGAAGCTCTGCTTGGTTTTTCGTACGTTTTCATCGGTTCAACATGACTTGTAAAATTAGTCGTAAAAAGTATGCCTGTTAGCGCTCCAACTAGCTTCCATTCTCTTACTGTTTCGGGGAAATAATCCCCGATTTTCTTGAAAAAACACCCCTAAAAGTCCCCGATTTAGGTTTTTCATAACTGGCAGACGCCCTGACTAGTGACTCAACCGAAAACGCTCCAAATTCAATTCGGAAGTTATAAATGAACGGTGCTTTTACATAAGAATCAATGGTCAAATCGCAAATCCCTCACACATGCAACGTCTCCATTATCTGCGAAAAATCTTGGCGCAAAAACGCCCGGCCAATTACGCGAAAGTCTCGATTCGTAGGTGAAGTGCACTCGTGGAGATAAGGATTATCGCGCCTTTGCGCTCTCCACTATAAAATATCTGAATTTCGTCTCGGGTAAGAAGTGTCGGGCAGTCGATCACCGGTACCCGAAGACTTCTCCACACGAAAATCCCGTCTTTAAGGTGCTTCTCGGCCGTGCGTAATTGCCGCGCGTCCTGTCTTCAACGCTCCGTCTGTGCTTTGAAAGTTATCGGCTCCATTACATCAGATCCCGAACTTTGTCCACGATGAAAAGGCCCTATTTTTAACTTGTTTACCGGTGCCGCGGCCGTTCTCCCATTTTCCCGTTGTTCTTTTAAATATATATCGGGCTCCGGTCCGGAGTTCCATTCATCCGTCTCGCGTCGATCGAAGAGTTCCCATCGAGAAATTGTGCGAGTGTGTATAACGTCTGAAGCTTCACGCTGCTATTTGACAGTTTCACGTAAGTCGCAAACAATTGACTTGACTCTTATCCGCTTCAGACGCACAAAGATTTTGATGCTGTAAATTCTACCGAACATGAAATCGTGACTAAAAAGAAAAAAAAAATATAGTCCTGAGATGATTAGACTAGTGGCGAGGCGTGAATGATCGATTATCGATATTTTCCCATTTGATGCCATGGTAAAATATCGATTGTTAAGGTGTTGGTTGCGGATACCCTGCTTATCGATCTTTTACATAGGTTTACATGGCTGATCGACCGATATATCGCAAAGCACGCCACGCCACTGGATTAGACGGCACGCAGTCTTCTATAAGGGAAAAGAAGGAATATTTAATGAATCGTAATATATTAAATTTACAAAACCAGTACGATTAGGAACCGCTGAAAGAGTGCTGAAAAAATTGGCCCCTAAATTTGTTGGTTTACGTGCTGCGAATTGAGTGAACATAACCTATGATCGGTATGTTAGTATGGGGTCCCAAGTTGTGTTATTTCTGATTCTAAGATCTTACGCTGTCATCGATGCGTGGATAAAGCGAAAAGCAGCAATGCTTAGAGCAGAATATGATTTAGATGCACTGACGGCTTGAAATTCTGTTTCAAGACTCCCCGTCCTAGAAAATTTGAACTTATGCAGCTAGCAGATGTAGTTAGGATACGGACCATACTGCCTCGCTAAAGAAGGACGCCGTATGAGCCTTCAGACGTTGACAAATTTCCTTCGATAAAAAACGGCTTAACCGGGAAAATTGTGAATATTTTTTTCCAAAGTTTTCAGGCAATTTTTTACGCAATTTTAATCTAAAATTATCTTAAAATTTCAACAAAAAAAAAAATCCGCATGAATGTCGTCAAAAATCCATGTTTTAACACAAGAAGTTTGGCAACTCTCGAATATTTATACTGTGTTCTTCCTTAGCATGGCAGCATAACTTTTGATTGGCTCGTCCAACTCTTACGTCACAAGCCTGTGTAGAAGGCGTATACATTACTATTGTTGATTGCTCAGTGAGATATAGTCCGTATTGCACGTTCCGATTCAGTAATTTCCATGTAGTTTTGCTACAATAGCCTACGTCCATGGTCCCTCCATTTTTCTCCCTTGGTAAGCTTTAGGGCCACGTGGAAAAATAATGCTAGCATGATCATCTGACTGCCTGACCATACCGACCATATGTAATCCATAGGAAGTCTCTTAGTTGGTGGCAGTGCCCTAACCATCCGTTTAGTTCTACGAGATACTGATTTTATCAGTACAGGCTTGTAGTTGTCTCTGTCACTTTAAGGCTTCCATAAGGCATAATAAATACCAGTCAATGAAGCATTTAGGTTTAAAAAAACGACTATTATTGAATGATGCTCTGCAAAAAAGACCGCAATCCATTTTTTACAATTTCGAGTTACTATAGTGTCACGATATTTAAATGAAGCATCTCTTTGCACGTACCGAAGAAAAACATGATTTAAGCTCTCCAACAGACACGTTTTAGGGTGCCTCTGAGTGTCGAGAAACGAAACTCAAAATTGCCCAAAAACTCGACTGCATTTTGCAATTAGGAACTAAAATTTTTGGCTCATCTATTAAAACACTTATGCGCATAGGTAAACTAACGACACGTACGTTGTTTCTAAACTGAGCTGGGAATTGTAGTTCTAAATTGCAAACTCTGGTCCAACCATTGTTCAGCTACTATCCCAAGCCTCTGATTTCGTCAGCGAGTTCCATCGTTTGAACTCTGTCTGCAGCATAATTTTACTCACCTTTTAAAATTCAATCGAACGAAGCGAGAAAGCATGGTTCCAACGGATTGAACACCGGCCCAGCGTTCTTTGTTTTATCGTTTCGTTAACAGCTGTCTTTGAACTTGACCTTTAATTCAACTGTTCTTATCAGTGACTCCCTAGAGCTTTTAAGCAATTAATAATTTCTACGAATTGTTGAGAAGCTAGACTATCATAGTCTCATCTCCCGTGTAAAAACTAGCATTTGAATTGTGCGCGCACGTGGGTGGCTTGATCTGATCCGCACAAAGGTGCAAAATGAAATTTTTCATTGTTCATGAGATTTCAGGGACTGAGAATGCAACCTTAAGATGTATCCAAGAATTCGATTAGGAACTTCGAAAAACTTATGATATTTTTTTTGTTTTTTTCCGAAGCTTTCGTGATCGAGATTCTGTTGTCTCTGTGTTTGGTGGCGTATTGAGGCCATTGCAGAAGTTTTTAAAAAAAATTCATTTAAAAAGTTTCGTGGAATTTTGCATTTCTGGACCTCCGCGATTTGGAGTTTCATCCAAATGAAACCAGCAAGTTGGCAAATCTGCCTTTTTAAAGATTTATGTGATTGGAACGATGTTTGCACGCCAATGTAAGTTCCTTACTTTCATTAATTGGCATAATGAATGCAATGTAACATTTAAAAACCCTAAAAGCACGAAAATGACGTCTGAATTTTTCGTTTCTTGACCTAGCCGATCGTCACATTTCAGTCTCCTCGTAACGCACCATAAATGCAACTAATATAGTGCCTGTGCCTACGGCTGGTTGTGTTGCATCAAAGAAAAATTGACTTTTCGGGAGAAAGAAAAGAAAAAAACAACGCTCCAGGTGTAAGAGCCATAATTTGGTTCTATACTACTGTGTTAAGGAAGAGCGCCGTATGAGCTTTCAGTCTTTGCTGAATTCCCTTTGATAAAATACGAATTTTAAAGGAAATCTGTCAATATATTTCAGAGGAGTTTTCAGAGGATTTCATTCGCAGTAAGATCTATAGTTACCTGAAAATTGCATGAGGAAATATCCATAACTCTCCTTGTAAAAAGCATTACTTGAGGAAATTTGGCAACTCTCGAATGTTCATACGTCGTTTTTCCTAAGCACGGCAGTATAGTCTCATCGTCCGCGTTTAGCTGGTGCCACGGTTCCCAAATCCACAGAATTATCCGAACGGTTTGTCCATACGCTCTTACAAGAAGAGAAGATAAGTTCAAGCGCCTTCGCTTTTTCTGAACGCAACACGACCATCATTTAAGCTCGAAAAGTTGTATCCTCGCACCTGGACGTGATACTCGGGGTATCTGAAAAATCATCTGTGTAAAAAATTGGTCATCATTGCAACTAGCCTATTTCTGTACCTTTCACCCTTTTCCTCTTATCTCGCCAACTACCCAGTCATGAAGGTCACTCGTAGTGGGTCAGTTGCGCTGGTAACGGAATCGTGTTTTGGTGCTTGTTTCTGGTAGATTAGCTAAAAATAATAAAATCCATTTAAACAGAAACTTTCTACGTTCAATATTAAACGAGATATCGACTTTTGAGAAGTCGGGTATTTGGCGTGATCTTCCGCAGTAGTGACACCCTTGGTTTCTTCCACCTTGTTTTTATTCGTCAGTGTGACGCAAATTTGCACTGGTTACTCAACGTGAAACTCGAATGACAGCAAGGTGGAAGAAACCAAGGATGTCACTACTGCGGTGGATGATGTCAGAATCGGACTTTTCAAAGAGCGAATGCGCGGTTAATATTGAACGTAGAAAGTTGCTGTTTAGACAGATCTTATTATTTTTAGCTAATCTACAAGAATCAAGCATCAAACCACGATTCTGTGTCCAGCGCAACTGGCCCATTCAAATATTTCTGTTCACGATGAGTTCGATCTGTTTGGGTAAAACACCGCCCTTTTCCCTCTTCTATCTCTCAAATTATCAATTTTCCATCATGATTTTCCATTCATAGGCCAAGAAACCTATCAATAAACCCATGCAATAAATGGACCGAGTTTAACAGAAAGGAACCAAGCCACATCAGCTATTGCCAAGTTTAACTGGGCAATTAAATTATTTACGAGAGAACGTTTTTTCGGATATCTGTGAAAATTTAAAGGAATTTGCTTCGTACCGTGGAGAATTTTCACTGAAATTTGCACGAAAATCCGCACAACCGTTTTCATGTAAAAAATTAAATCGCCTAATTAAATTTGGCAATAGCTGATGTGGCTTGGTTCCTTTCTGCTTAACGCGGTCCAAATTTAAACAATTAAAATATTCCAGATTTGTCGCCGCTCACGCTTGAGTTGTTACGTTTTTGAACTCACGTTGTGCGGTTGCCTATCTATCTGAGGGCGAACGTTCACCCAATAAAACGTGCCTGCAAATCGAGTTTTATAAATACCAATCTGTTTTTAGAATCAGCGAAGGTTTGCGAAAAAGAGGATGCTCTCGGAGGTTATTCTTGTCGTTCGCTGATAACTCGGAATTATTTTAAAGGGGTCAAGAAACTGATACTGCTCCTGATCCAGACACGGGCTCAAAATTTTAGCCACTCAGCAAAAGCTGCGTACTTGTAAAAGAAGCTTTGTAAAAAAAAGAATCAATCGAACCGATAAAAACACTTTTCTCTCCTAAAACTGCATTGTGAGGTTTTTTTTCAGAGCTCTCTAATTTCATATTACATAATTTATAGCTCATTGCCTGCACTAATCACTCGAGAGAATAAGTAACCTATCACCATGGGTTATGGGGAACATGATTGCAGGAAGTATGTATTATCTTGAAATAATCTGATACTATAAATGTAAATAAATACTGTTACAAATATATATACAATACAATTTTTCCTAATTTCTTGGTTATAATTTTGTCCTTATCAGTAACTTCAGTAGTATGAAACATTTTGAACATCAATAATTGCCTTCAAGTATCCCCGTCATTTTTATTTTATTTTTATTTTTTATTTTTTCATGATCAATGATGACATCAATTTCCCCCGTTGTATCTCTTTAATTGTAGAGGAGTATCAACCCAGGGTTGCCACAGTCAGGGAAAACCGGGAGATGTCAGGAAAAATTTGTTAAATCACCCTTATTTGCTTTCTGGAATGGGTTTGAGATTTCGGACAGCAAATTTTCCTGTAAACTATTTTCAATTATGCTTTCTTAAGCATCCGTCGCATCTTCAATCGTCAGGGAATTCCACCCAAATGTATCACGGAAATCGGGGAAATGTCAGGGAATTTCATGTTCTAAATTCTGTAGCAACCCTGTCAACCCCCCAAGCAGATCTTTCAGTGGCTATTACTTCAAAGCCCAGTGAGTTTTTCATTTTCACCGCTCACACAACTCATGTCGCCCATCCACGTGCGATTTATCAAAAAGGGACGGAATTAAACCTCTCGAAAACTCGGTAAAATTAATTCTTTAAAATTTCCAATAATCGGTTGGTTATCTGTCAGTCTAGACTCTCAAATTCACGCTCGGTAAATTGATAGTGATGTGTAATTGAATGAATGAAAAGTGCGGCTGCGATAGGGTAAAAGTAACTAATGCGGAAACGATAGAGTTCATAATGCAAACAAATCCACGTTACATTTTAAGCTTATCATCTTAAGTCGTCCGGCCAGGTGATAATAAGGGCGTCTTATCACCTGGAAGTCAACTTAGGAAGACTCCCGCTATGTGTAGAAGGTAGAGCGGCTTTAAGTAAAGGAACCGAGTTTAAGTAATAATTATCCGATGAGGTAGGGTCGTCAATGGCTCATTTTATCAAGGCTCAAAAAATAAATCCGTTTATCGTTGCGGCTCCTGCCGTGCTAAGGACAAACGCCGTATGAACCTTCAGGCGTTGCCAAATTTCCTTTGACAAATCACTAATTTTCAAGAAAATTTGTGAATATTTTTCTTCCGATCTCTCGGGTAATTTTGCTTGCAATTCGATCTTAAAAGTCTGCAAATTTCAAGGAAAAATATTGGTTGGTTTTCTCAAAGATGAACATTTTATCGGAGTAAATTTGGCAACTCCCGAATGTTCATACGGCGCTCTTCCTTAGCAGGGCAGCATTGCTGTCAGTTATTTTTCCGCTCCTTATTAATTAATGTGGATTTGTGTCGGCTAGTCCCAGAACTTGCACCGCCCGGATGCCCTCAATCCGGGAACGCTCTCTATTTGTAAGATTTCTTCCCCCTTTCTTGTTCATCCCTTGTCGGCGGATCCGCGTCTTATCCAGTTGCGTTTCAAAGACGTGTGTCCTTACACTGGAAAAAAAAAGTCTCTTGGATCTAGAGTACAGTGTCTTCAAAAATTTAACAAGAAAAAATACTCTTGATTCGATCGGTTTATCGCTTGAATCAAGAGGAAATCCGCTTAAATTATGAGGCTTGGCTCTCGATTAAAGCAAAAATCCGATTGAATCAAGATTATTTTCTTTTTTTGGGGGGTCAATTTTTTTAAGAATCTGGACTCTGGACCGCAAACAGACTTTTTTTCCAGCGTACATTTTGTTCGAGCGCACCAGAAAATCCTTGAATTTTTCATTTTTGGGTAATATCGACGGTCTAAATCCAATCACGTATCTCGTTTGCGGTGTTTTAAAATCTGCACTCCTGTTTGGATTACATTTTGCAATAAGGAACCACTATCTCAGGCTTTTTCATAATAGCACATATCTGCAAAGGGAAACCAATGGCACGTATGTTGCTCCTAAAATGGGCCAGAAATAGTGGTTCCTTATTGCAAAATGTAATCCATTTGATCTTCTTAAAAGGAGAACAAAGCGACATTGACATCATTCCTCGAAGTTTTCGCAGAATTTTCTTCGCACAGAGAAGAAAAATGACGGCGGCTTCTAAGAATTGCCATCGAGTGGTCTTCCATTTGGACGTATTTCTGGCAAACGGAACTATGTGCATTTAGACATGAGCCCCGAGACCCATAAGAATAAATGCATAACAAGGCTCACGTCATAATGCACATAGTTCCGTTTGGCAGAAATACGTCCATTTAGATATTGAAGCATGACAGGAAGTCAGCAGTGTCGCCTCCTGAGAAACGTGATCGCGGACTTATACGCTATCGGTTTATTTTATCGTACTCTAAACGGTCATAAAATAAATGATTCAAAAATGCCAAATTCAAGGATTCCTACATGCAGGTATTTTGAATTGATGATTTCCAAAACATGGAGATAGTAAACACTATTACACGCCCTCTTCGGAATCCTGTGTCCCAACTTTGCTCTACAATTTTTGGAGCCGTTTTGGCTGAGAAGCTTAATCCTTAGGCGCCATCCACAATTTGTAAAGGCCAAAATGATTTTTTGCTTACGATCGTATGGTGTGTTATCGCTGCTTCACAAATTCGCGGCAGGCTGCGTTAGACTTTTCTGGACGCGGATTCTAGCCAGCTTATGACTACTTAAGCGCCGAATCCTCGTTTTTTCTGCCGATTTTGCACATGGCACCCGTTAAAGTTGAAATTCTGCTGAAAACTATGTTTTTTGAGGTGCGAACTTCAGTCTACCTTTTTTGGCGATTCGGTTCTACGAAAAAAAAAAAATTTTCTCAGCCGCATGTTCTTAACATACTCTTTGGCGCATTGTTCCTTAGCCTTCGATATTTGCTTGTCTGATCGTTGGTTTTTTATATCCTCTCAAGACAACCAACCAACATTTGGATGTCTGTGTTGAAATTACGCCCATTTACATTGGAATTTCTATAAAAAGTCCTGGCTAAATGAACTGATCCCCCCTTAATACTTTCCAGAACAAAATTACTTTTCCTCGTTTAATCTGAGGGAGATAATGATATTCAGGGGGCAGCACCATTACCGACCTGAGTTTGACCAAGAGGTGCAATGTCGATAGCGAGAAACTGCTTTCGTTGCTGAATTGGTGTTTCTGATCAGACACGAGGCTGTTTTGCTTAGATGTGCATGCTCATTTCCATGTCCAGCGGTCGTTATCATGAAAAAATTCGGATGGAAATGTTTCATCCCACCATTTCTTCTACTTTTTTGACATTGGAATTAAAACTCGAAAACGAGTTTCAATTGAATTCCATCCTCTTTCGCGATGTCGCGGATGTACTTATCCACCCAAAAATCCCATTTAATTAGGCAAAAAAAAATTGCGCAAGTTTCATATCGATGCTTGCATCATTTTCTCTTGATGAACTGAACTTTCATCGGGCCAGAAGCTCAGCGAAGCTTATCTTCCGATAAACAACTGATCTGCGCTCTCAGAAGCTGTCAACATCTCACCAACGCAATAAGAGATTTCGGATGATAAAGCGGGAAATCGAGATCCACCGTCAGCTCTAAGGCGAATAAATATGTTTTCATACTTTATTTGTAACTAATTTCGTGTCTTTTCCGATTTTGTTTACAGTGTGAAACGATTTTAACTTGGATCCAGATGAGATGGGCCAGGATCAGAAGTTCACACCCCGCCAGTGGGTCACTCTCTTCGTTATCAGTTGTGTCCATTTCTTCAGTGCTATCTGTATATCTTTACAAGCACCTTTTTATCCTGGAGAGGTACGATTTTTTTCAGTTCGCACGTGTAACATTAAGTAAATAAAGTTAATCAGTGCCTAATGCTCAAAAAATAATCAGCTAGAAAGAATAATGCTGTTTCTTCAGGATTCATGCCGCTTTAAGCTAGAGGCAGACTGGCATTTGGGCTAACATGCAGCTCCCAAAAGGGCTGTTGAAAATGGTTCTGTGGACGCGTCGTGAGGAGAAAAAAGAGAAATTGTGTATTTTCTTCGGAAAATACACTAAAATATACTAAAAGAAAGTATCAACAGGAGTATTGACGGTGAAACTACCAGACCGCGTACCTGGGGTTGCGACGTTGTAGACTTCCCGGGACACTTTTTTTTTTTTTTTTTAATGTAAAACTATTCAATGTACATTCTTGAAAACTTCCGCGTGTATTCACCTTTGTGCGAAGAAAACTCTGTGAAAATTTCAAGAAATGATAATGATTTGTTCACCTTTAAAAAAATATAATGGGAGCGGAGATTTTTAAAAACCGCAAACGAGACACGCGGTCTGGTAATTTCACCATCGATGTGTGCAATTTTGGACGGATACCCTGGCATTTATAGCCATTTACAAACTGAAGGGCAATAATTTACGGGACGAGTGAAGTTCATGGTGGTGGGATGCAAGGAAGGAATGATATAACCAACTAAGAAGGAGCAGATAAGAAAGGCAAAGGAACATGGTAGGAGCAGGATACAATGCACATAGGACGTATCATAACGACGGTGAAACCACAAAACCACGTATCTCGATTTCCGACTTTGCTGACTTCCTGTCTTTCTTAATTTTCCAAATGAGAAACAACTCATCGGCAATTCTTGAAAACTGCCGTAATTTTTCTTCTCTGTACGCAAAAAATTCTGTAACAACTGGTCTGAATGATGTTGGTTTGTCAGCCTTTAAAAATATGAAAAAGGAGCAGAGATTTTAAAACACCGCAAACGAGATGCGTAGTTTGGCAGTTTCGCTGTTGATAGGTTTTTCTAATTTTATCAAAATTTGAGGTGAATCGCATGCGATTAAGAGATTTTTTTTTTCAGCATTCAAAAGCTGTCCTCCTTTCTCGTAACTCTAAATCTTGTTTTTTGCTTTCAGGCTGAAAAGAAGGGAGCTACAGCCTCCGAGTATGGATTAGTTTTTGGTGTCTTTGAATTAGTATCCTTCTTATCAAGTCCACTGTATGGAAAATATGTAAGTTTATTTTTTTAAATGTGTTTCTCTTTCTTCATCATTATTCCCTCTTCATTAAGCTACTTTGTTGCTTCAACGAAAGACAGTTGCGCTAAGGAACAGAAATCCCAGGCATGAGCCACAAAGAATAAATTTAAAGAATGAATGGATTTTCCCAATTCTATCAGGATTTGAGATCGATCAGGATTTAATCCCGATTTCATCAGGATTTGAGGAAAAATCGGTTGTAAAATCAGGATTTGAGTTTGCTCATTTTCTGTTTATTATCTGCTATCCGTCTGTTAATTTTTCTCTGCAAAAAATCAGGATTTGATTAGGATCTGGAAAAATTATGAAATAAGGATTTAGCAGTCAAAAATAAAGAAAAAGCAGGATTTCATCAGGATTTTCCATTATGAAAAAAAAATAGACATCCTGTAAAATATCGTTGTTTCCCGTTTAAGGACCGTAACTCCATTCTAAGCTTGGAAAATCGACTCAAACGATTCAATTCTTTACAAGAATGTACCTGTGCAATTTTTCCACGAAATTCGCCTGATTTTTACATGAGATCAGAAAAAAAATCAGGCAAATTTTTACTAAGGGGAAATTTGAAAACATTGAAAGGTAGTTAGGTTCTTTTGTGAAGGAGACGCTGATATGCCACCCAAAAACTGTTGTAAAAATAACTATCTCTTTCCTGGTGGTTATCTATACCTGGTATTGCAATTAAAACTGCAAACTTGTGCAAAATGAAAGTGACTTTCGATGTACTTTTGACTGTGACTAAAATGTTGATTAATCAATTTTGTGTCTGATAAGTTACGTAAAATATAGTACCTAATTTAGTTTAGCAGTAATCGCTGAGTCAAAATCTCCGAGTGTCTGGTCTTATCACTTCCCTCCTATTATGGAAGTTGATGAACTTGAAAATTGTTTCTTCAAGAGGCGCTGTTTTTCGGATTACATTTTACAATTAGAAACTGTTATTTTTGGCTCATTTTAAAACAGCATATGTGTCTTTACTTTTCCCTGTACAGATAGCATCTTCCATAAATGAAGTAAAAATAGCAGCTCCTTATTCCAAAATAAAGTCCATTTGTAAGTCAAATAATAATGTAGTATTAATTCGTATTCTTCCCGAGATTTTCCCACTGTTTCAAGGGAGAAACAATTTTATGAGTTCATAATGATCATGTACTCCAATCATGGATTGCCTATCGATGGCCAAAGCAAAATCAGGTATCTCCGTTGACAACATCGCAGACTTTCCGTCTTATTTCATTTTTCCTTTGGAAAACTAGTCACGTTGCAATGGAGATACGTGGTTTATCACTCTGGCCATCGATGTACCACTTAAAAAAAAAATTGCTTCATCTATATTGAGTAATATTCCTATCGCATTTTTCCTCCTTTTTTCACTCAAAGACTGTGATTTTTTTTCCAGATTCATATCTTTGGTGCAAGATGTATGTTGAGCTTAGGTATTCTTATTATGTCCATATCTTCCATATTATTTGGGTAA
Source organism: Bemisia tabaci (assembly GCF_918797505.1). Lineage (NCBI taxonomy): Eukaryota > Metazoa > Arthropoda > Insecta > Hemiptera > Aleyrodidae > Bemisia > Bemisia tabaci. The sequence continues at coordinate 13,480,934 of NC_092799.1, read as the reverse complement.
GGATGTTTCATGTTTATTTATTTTAAATTCTTTGTTTAAAACAATGCTGACAATACTTTGCTCATTCTGGAATAAAGATCGAAAACTCGCAAAGCAAAAGAGTAGAAAAAGACACACCAAAATCTAATAAAGCAACCAGTATAATCATTTCATCTTCCCTCATACCTTTTTGGCAAATTTTAACACCGTCATTTTCGTGTTGCTGCTGAGACTGCATAAAACTTTAGTTCACAATTAGTCTCCTGCTAAAAACCTTATTCAGCTTCCCTCAATCAATTCAACCTCTAGCAGAAGATGACGCCATGAATTTAAAGAGAATTCCAGCATATTACTTTATGTCATTCGGCTTTGATAAAGGAAAGAATCGAACTTTTAATTGGATAATTGTACAGATGTACCAAGCATTGTGATAACAGCAGGTCAAGAGCCACAAAGTTATCTGACTTGCGCTATTTTTTAACAGAATGAATTTGATCGACTGCGATACCTACCGTACAACAAGCAACTCTTCATTATGTAGATAATGAAAAGTCCTTGTAAATTTTGTGACTGGTATGCTCATATAATGTCAAATTAAAGAGAAAACCGGTGCTTTTATACTGTAATTTAATAGTTCGTATTTCATGAGGAATGCTTTAGAAAGAAGGCCGAACTTTAACGAAAAACTGGACCACCCAATTCAAAGCAAAAAGCTTCTTTCAGCTCTAAGAAAAGCCAAAATTCGTACGGTGCTAGGTCATGTCGCAGTGTAAACATTTTTATGACGCTCAAAAAAAAAAATAAAAAACCCAAAATGACCACTCTAGTAAAATGGGTCGAAAAATAAGCCTTTGTGGATAAATGACGGATGAGAAATAGAGACTTTTTCATTGTCGGATGGAGGATAGAAAGTTCTCTTCTTCATATTATTTTTTGGTGAGACACTACTTGTGAAGTAAAATGATACAAGGTTTGATAAAATATATCCTTTAAGATCCTCCTGACAATTTGTGTATCACTCTTTCAATTAAATCTCTTTAAAATTCATTTTGAAGAATGAATGCATTTGTATGTTTGTTTTTTACAGCCTCCTTGATCTCGTCATGAGCCATAACTGGTTCATTAGTCTATCATTTCTAGTTCGTATAATAGAATCATTGGGTGCAACAGCAGCTCTCATTGCAGCATTCTCTCTAACTGCAGCATGTTTCCCAGACTCCGTTGCAACAACATTTGCGACCCTAGAAGTTTTCTACGGTCTGGGCTATATTTTTGGACCAACCCTTGGCAGTCTTCTGTTTGACGTAAGTGGTGCCTCGATCATTTCTAAAGATGCTCTTTTAAAAATGCTGATTTATAGTCTTAGCCTTTTTTTAAAATAATTGTCATAGTTTTGAAGTAGTTCTCTCCCAACAGATGATGTCAAACAAAATTTATCATGATAATACTGTGGCTTGTCTGTCTCTTATCCTTCACAATATTTGCGTCAAGGATCTACAAGTCTACATACCAAAAATTTAGACAGGTCGTATTATCTCATTGCTAAAGCTAGATAGCGTGTCATCATAAATTTTTCAATCCAGCACAAATAATTATATGCTTCTTTATGTACAAAATGTTCTTACACTCTTATAACAACTCAGCTGATTTCTCTTACAGAATACTTAATTTATTTAAACGTTTTTTGTTAGATCGGTGGATTTCAGTTGCCGTTTATCATGTTGGGAATTGTGACCTCAGTTGTTGGAATTACCATCTACCTTGTGTTACCCACTTATGTTGAGGAGGATAATATGCGGTCTAACAAGAGTAAGTACTAAAAACATGTTTTTAAATTACACTTTGATTAGTGCATCTGATGGCTGTCACTGATAGACCCAAAACTTAAACACAGGAAGAGGTAATTTGTTTTAGCCTACACTACGATCGTCAATCCATTCCTAAGTTGCACAGTTTTTTGCAATGCTTTTTCAAATAATTTGTCTTTCACAAGTAAACATATTTACTATCAATGTGACTTTAAAGACAGCGTGCTGGTGAAAATTGTGAGTCAAAAGTATGCACTTGAATACTCCTGCACTCATGAGCTAGAGTGAATTTTTCTTTGAAATACACCCGACATTGATTCTGTAAAATCTGTCAATTAAGTGCTAACTTTTTTCAAAATAAAAATTGAATTTCTAAAGAAAATAATGGCTTTAAAGTATAATAAAGCCTTGCTATGCATTTCTCCCAAATGACAAATTTACATTTCTGAATATATTTATTCTATGTACATATATTGTATCAAAAATCCCTAAATTTAACAAGCTTCTCTCAAAAATGGCATGTTAATGTCACTGATGCTTTGCTCCTTGTTATCTTTCCTTTCCTTTCATTTAATTTTTTTTTTTTTCCAGTTACCCTATGGTCCATGTTGAGAATACCTGCCGTTTTTCTAGATTCTGTCAGTATAACAGCAGTTTCAATCAGTATTGGTTTTTATGCTGCAACCCTTGAACCACACATCCGAGAGGTAATTTACAAAAACTACTTTAAATGTTGTTTTTAAGTTCGACAACTTTTGAAGAGATACCAGTGTCATCCTTTTAATGAAAAGAATGATTTATAATTTATACCATGTCTCAATGTACCTCATGTACCTATGTATCTCAATAATCAGATTTTGAATCTATACTTGTTTATTTGTGCTCATATAGGGTAAACTCCTTTGAGGAGCCTGGAGGACAAGGCACATAAGTGCAGTTTTTGCTATTTAGAGAAATACGTGTTTGAAGTTTTGAAATTACATGGATCGTTATCGCCGAAAGAAAGTTCAAACCGACTTTTTGATGCTTTTAATTGGAATTTGGGAGCGAATTTTTCACAGAATATGTATTAGGACTAGTTTCACTCGATATCAATAGTATCTCAATTTTTTAAAAAAACTGCACTTAGGCTCCTTGTCCTTCAAGCACCTAATTTGTTAAAGCTTGCAAAAATTGAAAAATTCTCTCCTACTAGCCTAGATTACATTAAATGTTTCCGCTTACCTCATTGTCCACTGCCCTCAGCCTATCTTATCTTTTTTGTCCTAATAAACATATTTGTTTTGATTTTCCAGTTCAACCTTGCACCTGTCCATGTAGGATTAATTTTCATAATTAGTGGTGGCACTTACGCTGTTATTGCTCCTCTTGTGGGTAGAATTTGTGATAAACTAATTGATCCAAAAAAATGCATCATAGTTGGCTGTTTACTCATTGTGATTAGTTTCTCTCTTGTTGGACCAGCCCCGTATCTTCAAGTGCCTAAGTAAGTATCTTTAATTTCATAATATTTTTGCCGCAGAAGAAATCAAGTGAAATTGTATCCACAACTATTTTGAGCCTCCATTCCTATGAGCAAACCAATACTTTGTCACAGATTTCCTAAATCGCTGAAATTAGGAATGGGTAGAGTTTGGAAGGTTTTGCAATTGTGAATTGTGACAATATTTTCCTGAAATTTTGCAACTGTCCAATTAAATTAAAGATTCAGTTAAAGCACTGATCACAACCTTTTGATCGGAAAAATACAAAGCAAAATAATGTGTGTGCAGTAACAAACTCATCAAATTCAATTATACACAGTTACCATGTATCAAAACTTTTGGGACTGTAAGTGCAGAAGAGCTATTGTTTTTCAAGTTGTCAACAAAATAATATCACTTAAAAATTTTTATTTTTTCCTTTCAGAACATTAACTTTCTGCATCATCGGTTTAGTTATCCATGGTTTTGGACTCGCTGCCATAATGGTACCTACATTTGTTGACGCAATCCGTTCAGCTGTGTAAGTATAATCATTTTTTTATTTTGAGAAATAAATGTAGAGAGTGCATGAGAGGTCAAGAGAGAGCAAAAAATAGCAGTCTTTTCATTACTAAGCAGTGGAATTATACTGGAACAAGATAATGATCAGGATTCATCAAATGTATTTGAAGTAGAAAATGAGTCGCTCTTTGTTCACTGAACTGGAAAGTCACCATCACAAATCTCCCAGAATAACTTCTGTGAGCAACTTTTAACAGACAAAACGGAAAGAATAATCAAGGGAAGGCAAGTGTAAGGGTAAGCAGCATTCAGTTCTTTGCAAAATTATCTTGTAAAAACTTGAATTGAGATTTGAAAAAAAGTAGGTATCTCTAATCAATATTTTACTGATTGCAGCCTCAAAAAAATCGGAAACTGAATCCTGAATTTTTAGTCTTTGAGTCTTACTGTATCAACTTTGACTAGAGCAGGAAGTTTATTTTTGAAATTACTTGTAATAAAAATTTTCTTGGTATACACTGTCCCTCTATTATTGAATTTTTCACAGTTGAATAATGCGTCAGCTTCTGTTGTATGAATGTACTCTTCAGATAAGCCTTTGAATTGATTATTCAAGAATTGTGCCTGGTTACACCTATACCATCTTATCCTTCGAGAAAATCATCTGAAGAGTAATTTTCTTTTTTTTCAGGGAGGCAGGTTTTGCAGATGACATAACAACGTTCGGAGTACTCTCCGGGCTTTGGTCGTCTGCCTTTTCTCTCGGTGCTTTTGTCGGGCCTTCTGTGGCCGGAATTTTGTATGACCTTGTTGGTTTCAGCAATGGAACCTTATTTGTAATCGCCATTCATTCGACTTTGGTAAGTATCAACCCTCATTGAATTTATCATTTATTTTGCATGGTCAGTAGTTCTGGCATTTGAATTTCTGTCTGATTTCAGCAAAGTTTTAAGTATTGCTGTTTGAAGTTTAAATCAGATTTTTAATGCGAAAATTTGACCGAAAAGATCATTAAAAATTTACTGTAAAAATGTTTTTTTAAGTAATAATTATGCGATCGACTTATCAGCAAATCTCTTCAAAAATTTTAAAATCAAATCATCCGTAGGAATTGTAAACGTTAATATCAGTATGGTGACATTTTGTGTGCATGGACTTAATACAATATTAGCAATGTCAAGGCTCTGAGTTTTGACTGTGTCTTTTATTTTAGCGTCTGTGCAAGAACACAGTGGATTGAACTTAAATATGTAATTTACCCAATCTAACGGAAAGTAGCCTAGCTTTATCAGTGGGCTGATTGTTAAAATTGATAGACAAAGCGATAGACAAAGAAGACAAATGGAGAATCTATTGGTTGAAATAGGTGGTTCTTATGGACTAAGGGGGTAAATGATGCACTATCTAAAGGGTCTCTTGTAGGTTGCTGTTAGTTACTTGATTACCTACCTCCTTTGTCGATTGCGACTACCTGCTTCCACCAATAGGATCCCTTTTGTCTTTTTTGTCTATAGTTCTGTGTATCACTTTGAACAACAAACCTGGAGACGTTTCTAATCTTCTCCAATGTTGAGTTGCTCTGATGTTTTTTAAACAGAAAATTGAATAATGTTGGGACTTGAAATTTTGTGAATATATCCTCCATGATTGAGGGTGATTTCAAAAAAAATTTGAAGGCAAAAAATAGTTAAGTTTCCTGCTAAGAAAGCGTATTTGTTCTCTCAAAAAATCACTATTGGATACATTTTTCAAATTTTAAGACATCTCTTAGGCTCCAAAATATTATCCAATGCTCTATCTCCGTCTGCTGGCATGAAAACGTTTGTAATGAGAATCTTTCTTTCGGGTTTCAGTTTATTGTTATGATTGCATTTGTTTGGACACGTGACTCTCGACGACGGAAGTTTATCAAACTCAAATTGTACTATGATGAACCTTCCACCAGCTCGGAAGAAGAACTGACTTTAGAAAGTGAATCCCTCAATGCTAAGAAGTCATCCTGTATCAATCTTGTTGCGCAATGGAACCACGAAAATAAGTGTGCTGTATCTGCAAATGGTAGTCTTAAGAATATGAATGGCTACGGATCGATAATAAAAGTTCATAATGGCAATGTGTCAGTCATGTAACCAGTGATAGTGTGAAATTTAAGTACAGTTCACTGTAAGGGCGCAACATTTTTTGCGCAGGAAGTTGGTGACATCACTTGTCAGTGCGTTCATGCTGGTACCACTAAGACAGGTACGGAATTGTCAATGCATTTTTCTTTCAGTTTTGAGTTGGCTTTGACGCCAAGGGAGTTTTTCTAATATCTTTCGTCAGGTTTTCAAAACTGAAATTATGACTCTCACACTGTCTGAAGCACATGTAGAAATATGACTACTCGATTGATAGAAGATGAATCTGAAGAAGACAAGATTCTGCCGCACAGTGAGTAATGTCCGTTCGACGCTGTGTATGCCTAGCAAAGGTCATTATTTATTTTGAATGTATATTAACAAATGTCTGATAACAAGTGGTATCACAGCTGGCTCTCTTACTCTTAACAGAGACCGTTTGTCCGTACTTTTACTTGTTTTGTGAGAAATGGCTTAGTTTTTCAGAACTTTCTTTAGATCTGATCTCAATGCTCATGTTGGTTGGTTCTCCTAACTCTTTTCAAAGCATCTCTTGCTCCCTCGAATATCTAATCAAAATCGTCCCAGAGTCCCACCTCTTGTTGTAAGAGCAATCAGCTAGGACTATCCCTCCATTCACTTTTTCTGCAAACATTGACATAACGTAGACATGACCTTTATTCTACTCGCAGCTGTCTTCCTCGCTAGCTTTTGTGCGTAATTTTATTGTAGTATTTGCATTTCTGTTTGTATCTCTTTTTTTAAAACATTTAGGGAGCCCTAATCATGGCATTGCTTTGTGAAATATTGAAATCCTATCAGTTACGTATTGTATTATGCTAGTACAAATCAAATATTTTGTAAAGTTATGAACCATTAGTAGATGACGTCATGAACAATGATCAGATCAAATTTTTCTCCTTTACTCTCATACCTCCCTTCTTTTGATTATTTCTTTCCCTCTCTTCCTTATCATAGTCTGATACCGCTTATTGCTCTCACCAAAACTAGATTATTCAATGCATGAAAGAATGATATGTAGTTAATGCTCGTATTTTTGTAATTTAGTCATTTACCTGTGTTTTTGTACATTTTTTAGCTTGTTGAGTATTGACACGTTTAGATTTAATATTCCCGAATCGCTTTGTAAGCAGCTGAGTGCCAACGTTCCCATTCTCTTTTCAGCTCAAAACTGTGCAAAAATTAGGAATATATTTTTTGCAGACATGAGAAATTGAGAACTCTCATGTAATTGTTTTATGACTTTAGTTTCTTATTATTTTTAATGGAATTTGTTCAGGATGCTACAAAATAAGTTTTTGTCTTTTTTGTTTCTTGAAAAATAACATATTACCATAAATATTCATGCGAATTTTCATTATAATGGAGATTACTGCAACCTTTCAACCCTTCTTTCTTGATTGAACTCAGTCGGAACATGCGGATCCTATTTTCATTCATCAAGGTTCGCTAATCGACAAAAAAAGTGGAGTCCAAACTTTCCTTGAAGCATCCTGTGTATGTCCGGTATTCTTGTAAATATTTCATTTTTTTTATATATACTTGCCGTCTCAGAAATATGATTGAGCTCAAGATTAAAACTTCATCACCACATTTTATCAACCAAACCTCAAGTTGGTGTTATTTCATTGTTGAAAATTGTTATCTACAATGCTCGGCTCATTGATCGTTATTTTCCCTCTTGAATGAGAGTATTATGGTCTTTTGTTAGTTTTTTATGATGGAATAAATTCGACTGTGGAGCTCCCAAACCATGTATCTTGGTTTGCAAAGTTGCAAATTTCCTATCATACTTTATTTTTTAAATAGAAAACTATCTACTCAACAACAATTCTTGAAAACTATTGTGATTTTCTTCTCTGTGTGAGGAAAATTCTGTGAAAACTTCAAGGAACGATGTTGATTTGATCTCCATTAAAAAAATATAATGGGAGCGGAAATTTCAAAATACCGCAAACAAGATACGTAATTTGGCAGTTTCACTGTTAGTTTTCTGTTCAACTTGAGAAAAAGGGGTGTTAAGTGCTTGTCATGAAATACAGAGGAAAGTCATGACTCTATGTAGCTTATTCTTTTCTATAAAAAAAAACTTAGTTTTGTCTGTGAAACTGATCTTGGAAGGTTTTTTTTAGGAGAATGTAGTATCAAACCCCCTAAGTTTTAATTGGAAGAATTATGTATTAGAGTGTATTACATCACGTTTTCATAATCAAATTCACAGAATCAAAAGAAATATATTTTTCCTCTTTATGGTATTTTATCACACATGAAGTCATTGGATGATTTCATCAAATTTTATTGGTTTGAATACTTAAGTGTGAGCTAAGTAAATTTTATCATGATGCAAAGCTAAATCAAATTGTTAACAAAATCATTGAACATTCCCTTGAGGCTTGCAAAGAACTGAGCTATTAATTAGATTTCACATCTGCCCCTCATAATCTTTTTTCCATGCGTCTTATACAAAACATAATCATGTCATATTTGAGTCAGTATGATAATTTGATACAAAGAATCTTCAGCAACCAGAAAAAAGTTTTTTTCCTCTTTCTTTTTTTTTTTTTTTTTCTTGTTTGCAATAATTTTGTAAGTTTTAATAAGGAAATATTGTCCGTAAACATTTCTTGCGATTCCCTATTCCCTGAAAAAATTTAAAGCTTTGCCATCATCAGCTTCCTGAAATTCATTCATTTTTATTTTAAATTAAATATGTTTCCAAGCTGGTACAATTTTTAAGAAACAAGGAACAAAAAAATTCCAACTTTTATAATTATTATACAGATTGTAAATATCTGTTTAAGTGGTTTTCTTTTCTTTTTTTTTTTCTTTTTATTTGAAATTCCTTTTGAAAATTTGTGATAAATTAATCATATTACTCTATTCTAATGTACATTTATTTTTATGATTAGGTATTCTTATGTAATTCAAATATTCTTAATATAGTGCACCAATAATCTCAAAACGTTTATACCACATCATAGTAGTTTCTTCTTCAATCTAATAATATGTATTTGAGTTATTAACTTCAAGTTTTCCCAATTCAAATAAAACAGGAAATTGAATTTTGATAAATATTGCTCCATGCTATCTGAAATTGTTCCGTGTTTCAGTAATATCAGTAAACTTTGCTAAATTTTTCTAATTCCATTTTTAATCTATTAATTTTGTTTCTTTTAGGTTTTTTTTTTTTTTTTTTTTTTTTTTTTTTTTTTTAGAAAATTTTCTCTATTCGCAGGCTCCAGCTCATTTTCAAAATTCAGTGACACATTATTTTATTTTACGCAAATTGGAGAATATTTTTTAGGGAAAATATTTTTTTAGAAAAGTAGGAAAGGGCGCTACGGCTTGTCCTACTTCATCAAATTCTCTTACCCATGCTTGTGTTTGATACACTTTCAATATCTGTACTATAGCAGGCTTTCTAATTTTTGAGATTATTAGGCGCTGCTTTGACTTCTTTTTTATGAAAAACTAGCCACAACATTGAATGTATAATTTTTACTTAAAATGTAATACTAACAATGTACATTTAATATATACTACGTGATCTTAGTTAGTAAGGTATCCTTCGAATTAAATATCAAGCACCTGCTACTTACTGTATTCACAGGAAAGTAGTGAATAGTTGCTCCTGCCTTTTATTGAAAATTATTTAAGATCTATAACTTTTTTTCTTAAAGACTATTATCTGCAGAGAGGCAACAGGTTTTTTGAAATTTCGCTCAAAAAAAGAAACTGTACAAGAAAGCTGAGGAAACATACAAAATTCTTTTTCTAGTTACAAATTTTAGTCATAAGTAACTTTTCAGTAACTTAATTACCAAACTAAGAGAGGAGTAAATAACAATTATAAGTGTACATGTTTGCAAGGCTTTGTTGCTAGCAACTGTGTTTTGTAAACTTTTTGTCGTATCCATTAAGCTGTATGTCAATGATGAATGTACAGAATGTGTAGGTACCTTGTTTGCGTTGTATCCAAATCTCCACAAACCAATGCTTTTGCTCGAAATTTTTATAAATCATTTTTCCCACAGAGGTGAAAAATCAAGAAAGTTTTCTAGACATGATGGAGAGTATTTTTCCCTCTAAACAATGAAGCATGACAGGATATTGGCAAACCAAGATACGCGTCCCTGCTTTTCACCGTTGATATCGGTTTGGTTGAATCGGAAGTGACTCTTAGAGGTTAAATTTTCTCGTAATTTTGTTACTGTAAAGAAATATCCTGCAAGTCTGATTTTTAATTTTTTTATTTCTAATTTTTCTTCAAAATGAGGTTTTATTTCCACGTACACGCTAAGTTTTTAGAATTTTATACTGATTTGTTTTCGTTGATGTGATTGTTTCCAGCAAAATGTGCATGGAATTTCAGTAAGTATATTTTCTTCTGTTCAACCGTTAAATTTGTTTCTCGTTTTTTTCATGTCTCTTTTCTTTGAAGTCTGTTCATTTCTTTTTTGTTATCATATTTTTTTTCTCTTTCTTATTGTGCAATAGTATTAAGCAACGGCCAAGTACAAATTGAATTCAATATCTATTGAGAACTCAAGCTCTCCAAAAAGTTTTTGGATGCTAGAGAATGTTCTTGCAATCTCCAGAACGTTCAGTTGGAAATTCTACCGAAGTTAATTTTTACGAGATAAAAAGTCTTTTTGTACCTACCACAAGTTTCCAAAATCAAAATAATAAGTGAGTTATGTCACTCCAACCTGTACATATGTTTTCAAGGGGTGGTTTAATGATCCCTATTTCATGTATAGCTGCATTGTTCTTGACTTACTAAGAGAGGTTTCTTAAAAATATTTCAAACAATCTGTTTTAAAATTTGTTCTGTCGGTCTTGTATTTTTCAATTACTGGTCACTTCTAAAATTCGTTTCAATGCAATTTTATACAAATATTACCTACTTAAGCAATTTACTTTCATCTAATTACAAAATATTTTCGACTTTGTTCTTTGATATTCAAAGGTTTGAGAAATTTTAGTTGAATGTATTTTAAGCATTAATCCAGAAGCTAGGTACCCATTTTAGAAGCTCGAGATCAACTGCTAGTAAAACCAGTAAAGATATTAAGTCTTTACTTTTTGGTATTTCCTTTTAAGTTTATAAGTAAAGAAAAAGAACTTAATTTGAATGTTTGTAAAGGGGGTTTTTTTTTCTTCGTCGAAACTGAGTTTAAGGTACTAAAATTCAAACCTAAGACTCATCGTTCTTAATTGCGCTGTTTCACTTTCTCTCTCACCGCCATTCTGCTCATCACTGTCCTTTCGAATATGATTATTTTTTTGTAAAAACTCTTGACTTGTATTCTTATTTTATGAGTTAGTCTTGAAGTTAAAATTTTCTACTAGTTATGCTCTATTCATGTTGATTTTTAATAAAAAAAATATCTCCTTTTTTATCTCTGTTCTTTTACATTTGTATTTATAAGTTTGTTATCATTCATAAATTACCCTCTCTTTTAGAAAAAAAGTGAATACCTTCGGACACAATTTCCACACGATTAAATTACAAATTAAATGGAAAAGACATAAAGAACAACTTATTTACCGGAAACCGCTGAATTGGGTGCTTGTTTTCTCCACAAGACATTTTTGCATCATTGTTTGCTGCATTATATAGTGCACAATTTTTTCTGAATTTTTGAGAATGAACGCAAACTTGATACACATTTAAGATGTATGACTCTGTAAAGTTGCCGCCAGTTTGCTTATTGAAGCGATCTAAACAAGAAACTTGATGTGCAAAAATGTCAAGTAGAGAAAAGGTAATAATGTCACTAATCCACTCGAAAAATACTTTACAGTTGTCATGGTTACCTCTTATAGTTTCCTTTAAATAGAAAAAAAAAGCTTCAGCAACTAAGGAGGTTTTTCAGTTGATGACAAATGTTGATAATAATTCTTGAAAAACTCGACTTCATTTTAAGCATTTTGATATATCTGCATGAGGAAACTCATATCATGTATTTTGTTTCTTGTACCCTGGTTACATGATCAAATTGAACCATCAAATTGGGCCTCTCATTGGTCGAATCCTCACCTCAGGTCTTTTTCCACCAATCAGAGCTTCAGTTTGATGGCTCAATTTGATCGTGTAAGTGAGCCGGAATTAGTAGCTCCTTACTGCAAAACGTACTTCGATCTACTAGATATTAACAAGCCAATTTTACCTTCACGGAAAAAAAATGGATTGCTGATTTAACATTTCAATCGTTAAAAAAGTGACTGCAATGTTTCAGATGTACATTTTACAATAGTGGAAAGCTAATTTATCTACAGGGGTGGTTAAAGCAGCATTTTTCATTGTGAAATCTACATTGAAACATTGCAGTTATTTTTTTAGCTACAAAATTGTTAAATCAGCTATTTAAATTTTTCACTCTAAATTTCCATGGTGATTTTGCAAAGTTTTTAAGTATAGCACACTAAAAATCATACATGAATGCGCTGCTGTGTAATTTTAGTTAATTGAGGATAAATTGATGTTATTTCTAGGGTTTAGAGTCATATACTTTATGCTTTTCAAATAAAAACTTAATTTCCAACTCAAGTTGAGAACAAAGTTGCTGCTTTATGAGAGCTATGCATCAATGCAAAAACTTCGCATCTTCCCAGGGCCGGATTAAGGGGGTGGCCACATGGACCGCAGCTCATGGCGGCAAATCTATAGGGGGCGACAAATTTTGCAATTTTTTTAAATGTAGGTATGAAAAATTCCGGATTTAGAAAAAAACAATTACAAACGAGAAAAGGCGACAAAATCTCTAATTTTCTGAGAGTATAGTAATTTCTTCTTTTGTCGTCTTAAAGTGATACAAGAGACAGCACCCTCAATTAGTCGAGTTAAGAGAGAAACCAAACACGCAATTTGGCCTGGAACGGCGCGACTTACCTAGAGAGAAATGACGACGAGGACTTGAGATGAAAAGGAGAAGCCCGCGGCGCGGCGATCGGCATGTAACACGTATTAGCGCCTACAAGACTGCACGAATACTTCACGCATTGCATCAAACACAGTGCGGTCATTGCGGACAGCGTGAAACGGATAGCGCCTACAAGACTGCACGAATACTTCACGCATTGCATCAAACACAGTGCGGTCATTGCGGACAGCGTGAAACGGATAGCGCCTACAAGACACTGCGTGAATACTTCACGAATTGCGTCAAACACAGTGCGGTCTGCGAGGCGCGGCGGCGGAAGTTAAAATCATTAATCCACATTTATGTTTGTTCTTTCATAATTTTTTCGTTCATTTCTTATGAATGGAAGGCCTTGTCCACACAGAGATAGGTTTACGAAACTTAACTTTCGCACAAAGTTCCGTGAACTTTTGCTATTAGTGTTGACAGGGCAATGTGTTCAACACCAGTAAACGCGTCTCATGCACCCCTCCCCCGCTGGCACGTTCATTCGATGGTTTTCATTGAGGTTTCAAAAAAAATGAGAAGGGGGCGGCAAAATACTAGCGGCCCATGCCCATGCTCGGCAAGTAGGTAAATCCGGCCCTGCATCTTCCTATGATTTGCAAATGATATTGTTTTAAACATCGGTGGTATGATACTACCCACCAAGGAAGCGTTTCTACTAGTTCAGGCTCTTTTACGTAAACATATCTTTGACTTTCTAATAGGTACCAAAACCGAAATGTCTTACGTCAATTCAATTGGACGTACTTCTGCCAAACGGAACTATGTGTATTATGACGTGAGCCCTGAAACTAAGTATCCTTATGGGTCTCAGAGCTCATGTCTTCATGCACATAGTTCCGTTTGGTAGAAATATGTCCAATCATGACGTATAGGATCAAAATAATTAGTTTCCACTTTTCTTAAATTTTTTGAGTACCATAAAAAACTGTCATTTTATAAGGACTTGTCAAACGATCCTTTTTCGAATTGAGTCTACAACGTTGCAAGCATCAAAAGAAATTAATATACCTAGTTAATTTGAAGCAAGAAATAAATCATTAGATTTTCAACAAATTGAAAATGTCTATTGGAGATGATCTGTTTTGATCCTGAATCTTGAATCTTACTGGCTGTGGGCCAATCGAGATCAATTGCCGAGTTAGTTCTATCATTAGCTTGAAAAATTTCTTCAAACACACACATAAGAAAATTTCAAAATTTTAAGAAAACTATTATTGTTCAACTTTTAATGCTTTAATGAAAATTTCTTCAAACACACACATAAGAAAATTTCAAAATTTTAAGAATTAAGTATATTATCGTTTAATTTTTAATGCAATAATGTTTTGTTTTATTTTTTTTAATAAATATATTTTAAACTATTTATTTAGACTTTGCATTTTATTTACACCTTCATATTCAAAAAAGATTCGAAATACTCTACAAGAATCAAAATTTAACTCAATTTCCTTGAAAAGTGATGATAATTCGTTTCGATCTTTCATGCCTCAATTAGAGCTTCTCTTCTTAACTTCCTGGACTCAATTACAGTCTTAGGAATAGTTAGCTTCATAGATGAGTGGTAATCTCGAGTTCTACTATGTATATAGGTACCACCATGGGCAACCAAACAGGTACCTACGAGGGATTATACTTGCCTCCAAGGGTAGGAGCTGCGGGCTGCCCTAGGCAGGAGCACCGCATTCTCAACCCTTCTGTCTCCGGCCTTTTATTTCTTTGTACGAGGAGAGGGGCTCTAGATCACGCACTGGTGGCTGTTGGTAGAGAGAGTGGTACCTACTAGCTCGTTGGGCAAACAATCTATAGCTTTATGAGGTTTCGTAGGTGGGATATAAGTTGTCTGATTTTGGGAAATCATAGTGCAGTCCATGCCAAATCCACGTCGCTGCAGTGACCTACCGGTACCGGCCACTGTCAGGTTGTGGACCCCTCCCGAGTGGGGTTAAGGCGCCATGATGCCACCTCCAATTTCATGCTGCTGCGCCCGCGTCCGAATTGCAGAGCTGAAAGAACGGGGTTGATCTACCACCGGTGTTGGCTCCTTGCTGGCTGACGTGGAAGGCATGCAGCCCCAGGGAGGCCGCCAAATACCGCCACCACCAACAGGTAGTTACACTTGTCGGCGTCGATGGGCCGAGGACTGCTCAGATCTCCAAATTCAGTTAAGGCTGCTCAAGACCACATAGTTTCTTGAAATTCTAAATCCTCGAGGGTGCGTCAGTATTCGACTATCCTCCGATTTTGTCGCCGAAAAGTTCAGATACAATTGCTTTTGATCGATCACAAATGATATTCGAAAGCTAAGGTCGAGAATTTCGGACGAGCTTTCGATGTCCCCTTCGAGGAGGGACAGCTGAATGCCGCGTGTGGAGAGATCATGGGCAATCGAGAGCTCTATCGGAGGAAACATGCAACTGCGGTGAGTGATGGTGAAATTGCATATCCTTGAGATTGCGGGCGCATTGAGCGGAGCTCGTATACATCGAATCCTGTCCTGTCGTTTTTACTTGCTCATCGCTCCGCTTACCAAGTCGAAACAATTATTTAAGAGAACTACTGTGCGAAAAGTGTCTATTTCCAGTCACGGACGTTTTATTTGTAAAATGTGTGATAAAAAATCTCACATTTCACGTTTTCGTATGGAGAATACGTGTTTTAAACGAATTATCGCAGTTAAAACTGTGTAAGTCGATAAATTAAGCTTCATTTTCAGCTTTTACTGATAAAGTGTCACGACCGTAACTGTCATGATTGGTAGGTTGCAATGTTTACAGCCTCGTAACTTTTTTTTGTCAGATATATTTTTCTGATTTGTGTACTAATCCCATCAAAAATACATTCACATAGTTGAATAAACAATGAATTTTCCACCCGAAATATTTCATAAATATGCTGTCATGAAGTTTCGATACGACCTTTTAAACGAATTATCACAGTTAAAACTGTGTATGTCGATATATTAAGCTTCATTTTCAGCTTTTACTGCTTAAAATGTCACGACCGTCACAATCATGATTCGTAGGTTGCAATGTATACAGCCTCATGACTTTGTTTTTGTCTAATAAATTTTTCTGATTTTTGTACTAATTTCATCAAAAATACGTTTACAAAGTGGAATAAACATTGCATTTCATTTTTAAAAATTGAATTTTCCACCCGAAATATTTCAAAAATATGCTGTTCATGAAGTTTCGATACGACCGTCACAGGTGGTTTGGTTCGCCAAAATGGCCGCTAGGGGCAGTCAAAATCCCTGCAACACGTCCCATACCGTTGAGTGAAGTGTTCACATCAAAATATGACCGTACAGCAGTCACTTTCGGAATTTAGAGAATTCTGGAAGGATTTAAAAGGTAAATTACTCCATGGAGCATTTTTGTGTGTCACGGCCGTCGCGCTTTTTATTTTCGAAGCGCGCGATATTCTGAAAAAATCTATGTGCCCACTTTATAGCCCTTACTACAAATTGCACGTAAGTATACCGACTTTTGAGATTGCGCTTCCTCGCTGGTGAATCTATTCGCCGTTTTTGTTTAAATTAGTCACAATCACAATCATCCGCCGCATAGAATATTTTGTGTGTAAAAAGAAGTAGGGGAAACATTTCTGATAAAAAAAAAAAAAAACCAAATTCTGAGTTATGTGTTTGCGGAACGAGACACCTAGAAAAATATCTGAGGAATATGATTTTCATTGGAAGATATAAGTTGTTTCTCAAACTGGGCCGTAAGACACCGTAATGCAAGCTCAGACCACCCCCCCCCCCCCCCAATGGGTGAGGCGGTATGGGGTTGCGCAATATTCTTTGCCGCTTTTCCTTCACTTTCCTTTAAGCCAGAACACATCTTGGTACCATGCTACCGTGCTAAAGAAGAACGTCGTATGAACCTTCAGACGTTGCCAAGTTTCCTTCGATAAAAACCGAATTTAATAGGAAAATTGTAAATATATTCTTCCAAAATTTCCAGACAATTTTTTACGCAATTTAATCTAAAATGTTTAAAAATTTTAATCACACATATGCATTGAATGTCGTCAAAACACACGTTTCAACACGGGAAATTTGGCAACTCTCGAATGTTCATACGACGTTCTTCCTTAGCACGGCAGAATGCTTTGCCTCCTACAACTTTGCAATTTGATGCTTCCTACTGCAATACTTGAAAGACCATGCATGAACTTATTCAATAATTTTTATCGCATTTGAAAACTGCAGTTTTGGCGCTTTCACTATTTTACTCTCTACAACTAACTTTCAGAGAGAACCGAAAAAAAATCAGAGCGATACGTTTTTACTCACCAGTAGGGACAGTGATCGCTAACTGCTACTCAAAACTCGCAGTGACTTTTCACTGATATCGCGATAGCCCGAAAAATCATGTCATTTCACGATGATACCACTATTCGATCACTTGAGAGCTCGTGTTGCCTACACTCAAAATTGAAGGCGAACTGACATGGCGTTAAAGTAACCTCCTCCTGCCCCGTAAATAGCTAGTTTTTGTGCGTGTTCTGTACAAGCACACCAATTCACGATGATACCACTATTCGATCACGCGGGAGCTCGTCTTGCCTACACTGTAAATTGAAGGCGAACTGCGGATGTGTTAAAATTAAGGTTCTGCGCTCGGTAAAAGCGTGTCATTGTGTTTTCCGAATAGACGTCACATTTACGGTATACCACCATTCGGCTACGTAAAAGCCTGCACTCCCAGAGTTTTGATTTCCCACGCTGAAAATTGAAAGTGAAGGAATCAGCCGAAAATCGAAACAAATTTTAGTGTAAACGTTCCGACCGCATTCAGGACACAAAAGTGCTGCTTGATGATGAGACGTTAAGCTTTTCAAAGGCGCAAAAATGATATCAGCTACTGCCGTGTTAAGGAAGAATGCCGTATGAACATTCGAGAGTTGCCAAATTGCCTCCGATAAAATGTTCATTTTTGAGGGAATTTGTGAATATTTTCCCATGTAATTTTCGGAAACTTTAGGAGAAATTGCGAGCAAAAGTATCTGAAAAATTGGAAAGAAAATATTCATAAGTCTACCAGGAAATTCGTGTTTTGTCAAAGAAAATTTTGCAACGCCTGGAGGTTCATACGGCGTTTTTCCTTAGCACGGCAGAGCAGCTAATAACTAATTTTTCAAACAGCGGGAAGGGTTTCCCGGCCAGTCTTTTCAAAATTTGCTGTAATAACAGGTTTACCTCCACGGATTATAGGTCCCCTTTCCCGTGTGAAATATCGATAGTTGAATCAGTTGAAAACAGCGGACCTCCATCTCAGCCTAAAAAAAACATCCGATTTTGCTCAATTTTTCCTAAAGAAAACTAACCATAGTATCATGTTGAATGCCCATGACTTTTTTGAAAGTGAAGAAATTCCACAGATCTCTAAGAAAATTGCGGAAATCGTTTGAGGGTTTTCTTTCTCAGAAATAAATTAAGAGCGAATATTTTATTCATTCAAAAGAAGAGTAACTCGAAATTTCCAGTGATTATATTTTTGAACAGGAAGAAAATTCATCAACAAACAATAGATACTACTGTTTTTCATTTATAATTTTATTTATTATTTTTTTTTTGCTATGAATATAATGGAGGAGAGTTCTACATCGTCTCAATCGGAGATAGGTACCCATTTTTCGATCTCAACAATCGACATTCAGGAACCACCTCAGCCATAGCCAGGGTGCATGGAACAAGTTCTATTTTACGTTTTATTCTAGGTTATCCTTTCCGAGACCGAACAGGTGAACAGACTTGTATGAACTGCGGTGGACCAACATGGCAACAGCGTGATGACTGCGGCATTGTGCGACGCGGCGCACTATGGTCCCATAGTCCGATTTAAAAGGGCAATACATCGAAAAAAGAACAAAAATTTCAAGATGTTGAACGATTGTACATACTGTAGATAAGACTCCTGTATCTACAGGAATACAAGTTTATCGGTGGGCATCGAGTCGGTGTCGCTTCGGAGCTGTAACTTGCAATAATGTCATTTTGAAAAAGTGATTTTTTTAAAGACTAGCGGCAATATCTGAACTAAGCGACCCCAAAAACCCCTTAAAAGGAGGCCACCCTGGATTTCCTCAACTCTACAATCTTTTGCTCATTGGGGTCCATATTTTACGGAATGCATCTTGATTTGGTAATTTTCGATCTCTTTTTGGGTCTAATACCGGCCTAAACATGGACCAGATATCCCAGGTTGACAAAAAAATTTGGATTTGTGATAGAATGCTGAAAAATTCGCGTCAAAATCGGCCTGCAGAGTCATGATTAGGCCGGGTATCGATAGAAACCGTTTTTGGGCCCATCGTAGCTACTTGTCCTCTACTCTACGGTTTTTTGTTCATTGTGGGTCCATATTTGACGGAATATATCATGATTTGGTCACTTCTGGTCTCTTTTTGGATCTACTGGCCTGACCATGGACCTAAAGGCCGATTTTCGCGAAAAATAGGAATTTTTTGGTATTCGAGTACAAATCTGCAAAACCCATATTTTTCTAAAAAGAAAACGGCCTTCAGACCCATGATTAGGCCCGTATTAAACTCGGAATAGATAAAAAATGACCAAATCATGATGCACTCCGTAAAATGTAGACTCTCGATGAGCAATAAATTGTAGAGCCAAGGAAATGCAGTTTGGGCCCTAGAACGACCCTTCCTCTATTCTGCCGTCCTCGGCAAAAACACCGTAACTCAATTCTAAATGTGTTCAGTTTTTCATTGAAAAAATGTTCTACTACCGAAAAATCAACGACCGTTTATCCTTCTCAACTTTAAATTAACTGTAGCATGCCATTCTGAGAATTCTGATTTACAAAGTGCAGCATCATAGTGATCACGTTTTCTTGTAATAGAACAGCATGCGCGAAATAAAAATACAAAGTCTTGATTGCAGTTGCGGTGTTTTTCCTGTGGACGGCCGTATTCTGCCGTGTTATCACGGAAAAACGTCGTATAAGCTTTCAGGCGTTGCCAAATTTTCTTCAATAAAATGCGAATTTTCTGGAAAATACGCAGGATTTCGTGGACACTTTCCCCCAATTTTTCACAGAATTCCGTTTGCAATTTAATCTTCAGTATCTGAAAATTCAAAGGAGAAATATTCACAGCGCTCCTCAAAAATTAACATTTTATCGGAGGAAATTCGGCAACTCTCGAATGTTCATACGGCGTTTTTCCGTGCTGCCGTGCTAAGGAAAAACGCCGTATGAACATTCGAGAGTTGCCAAATTCCCTTCGATAAAAAGCTAATTTTTGAGGACAGTTATGAGTACTTCTCCGAGAAATATTCAAGAACTTTAGGTAAAATTGCGAACAAAATTATCTGAAAAATCGGAAGAAAAATGTTTAAAAATTTTCCCGAAAATTCGTGATTTGCCAACGGAAATTTGGCAATGCCTGAAGGCGCCTACGGCGTTTTTCCTTAGTACGGCAGTTTGGACGGCTGCACTGAAAAAAAACTCTCGGCGTTTTTACCAAGGTCCGTTGGTACCATTACCATCTCACTTTTTTTTACCAATTATCGGTAATTTTACCAAGACAGACTGGTAAGCTTACCTGAAAACCGGTATTTTTTCTGTTTTTTCCGGTAAGAATACCACTTTTATTGGTAATCAATGCCCGGTAACTTTGCCATTTTATCTCGGTAACTCTACCACGGTCGATAAAAAATATTGGCGTTTTTACCAAGGTCCAGTAAAATTACCGAGAAAGTTCAATAATTTTACCGAGATTTCTCGGTAAAATTACCAATTCCATAAATGGTAATCTTACCAAGGAAACACTGGGATCAAATAGAACCCTGAATTCTCGGCAATTTTACCCTTTTCTTAGTAAATACACCGAGATTTTTTTTTCAGTGCGTATTCTGGGCGTTTTGAGAATTGAAACCTGATTCAATGCCTCTGAAACATTGCTCGGGTACCACAGTGCGACGGCGGCTCGGCGCGGTGCAACAGGTACAGGTAGTTTCCTCCCTTGGGTCCCGCGGTCCCCCGACCACACACTCGACCCCCCTCTCCAAAAATCGGCGGCTTCGAGAGCGCTTCGAGCCAGCTCCGGCCCCAAACACTCGACTCGACTCGCCACCGGTCGGCATCTCGCTCTCGCATGGCCACTCTGTCCGCGCCTCGCCCGTCCATGACTCATTAACCGCTCATTTTTCGTGTCGCGCTGTGTCTAATTACCCGCCTTATCGCGCGCGCCACCCCTCTTGCCCAGTGATTGTGCGCCCCCCGAGGAACCCCCCACGTACCCCGCGGTCGCCCCTTGTTGTGTTGTTTCTAGTGTTGTTGTGCTTGTAGCCGGTGATTTTCGGGATTCAGCGCCAGGAAGCTTTGGACTAATTCTCAACTCCCAGTCAGGAGTAAATTGCATCCGTCGAAAAAGGTGAGTGCATCCATGCACCTGTTTCATCATTGGAAAAAAAAACTCCGGCCGTGGGAGCCGCAATTGCGGGCCATATAGACGTACCGTCCGTTCCGGGCTCTGAGGCCGAAAATTCCGGCTGCTGGAACCGCAGCTTCGGCCTCTGAACCCGAAGCAATCGAAGCTACGCCTCCAGCAGCCGGAATTTTCGGCCTTTGAGCCCGGAACGGACGGTATATCTATATAGCCCGTAATTTCGGCTCCCACGGCCGGAGTTTTTTTTTTTCAGCGATTCCGCGGTCGGAACGCAGGGGCGCCGGCGGGGAGAAGGATATGTTGAGATCTAATCTTGCGTTGGGAAATTTTTTTTCCAGTTCCAGATATGTTAAAAGTGTTGCTCTCCTGTTAAAGCAAATTTTACCCCTTACCGCAGTCTTTCACTCTGTTCTGGGTGAAATGGCGCCCTTGATTGACCGCCGCAACCTCTTGCAGGAATTATGCATTCATAAAGAATGGGTTGAGAGGAAATGCGTGATTTAAGTACCATAAGTACCTGTAAGGTAGTTTTGTTCAATTTGAGATATGTTGAAAGTTTCTCCCGGCCTTTTAAGGCAAATTTTACCTCGGTTTTGGGTGAAATGGCGCCTCTGTCGGAATGTTAACCTTGCAAGAATTTTGCATCCATGAAGATGAGATGCAGGGTGAACTGCAACAAAAGCAAACTAGGTATAATAGTTCGAACATTTCAGTGCAATGATACATGTAAGTCATTTCACGCGACCGTAAAATTCGGGACATCATCTGGGAGACTTGTTTCACAGGGAATGAGTATATGTACATCAAGAAGCATCTTCGAGCTATATCGACGGCGTTTCAGATTACTTTTTAAAGTTTTGCCGGTGAGCTGCAATTTGAAATATGTATCTCATAAATGTTTGATACCTATTTCATAGCATATCGACGGTGAAACTACCAAACCACGTATCTCGGTTTGCGACGTCGCAGACTTCCTGTCATTCTTTATTTTTTAAATGAAAAACTACTTAACATCCAGTCTTGAAAATTTCTGTGATTTTTCCTCTTGGTGCGGAGAAAATTCTGTGAAAATTTCAAGGAATGATATTGATTTGGTCTACTTCAAAAAAATAAAATGTGAGCGTAGATTTTTAAACACCGCAAACGAGATACGTGGTTTGGTAGTTTCACCGTCGATATCTCACGTGAACTTCTAAGATTATATTTTACGTGAAGCATATTGTCGCAGACCTCCCTCCCTCCCCTTTCTCTCAAACGCGTCACGTAATCCTCGAATCCAATATGTGCTACAAGTGCAGGAGCTGACGGTTGCTTGTAGTTGGGTGCAACTAAAAAAAATTCGGAATACACGCAAAAACGTATAAAATGAGACGTCAAATTTTATAATCGCAGGAGTAATCGAGAAAAAAGTCCCTTAGATCTAGAATCGAGACTCTTAAAAAATTTGACAAGCAAATTAACTCCTCATTCAATCGGATTTGCGCTTGAATCGAGAGCCAAGCCTCTTAATTTTAGCGGATTTCCTTTCGATTCAAGCGAAAATCCGATTAAATCGAGAGGAATTTTTCTTGTCAAATTTTTGAAGAGTCTCAACCCTGGATCCAAGAGACTTTTCTTTCCAGTGAAGGCAAATTCCCTCCTGCTATCCCCGAACAAGACCCCTACTGAACGCCACCCTTGCGAAGTTTACTCCGAGAGGCTTACTATCATATCGGCGAATCCATACCCTTTGAAAGCAGGGAGCAGAAAGAGGGTCCGACGGCTTCCTCGAGAAAATTGTCGAAATTTTAAAGTAGGTATCTATAATGTGCAATTTCAGACAATTTTGACATGAATAATTGAATAACTACCTTTAAGCGTCCTTCCTCCCCCTTTCCTCCGTCCCTTCCTTCTTTCTTCCGTTTCTCCTCCTTATTTTTTCGGGCCCGTAGGGGGGGGGGGGGGGGGGCGCGCCTTCGATCCGCCTATGCTTGCTATGCTACCCAAAGAACCTCTCGAGATTTTGAAATCGTGCAAGTCTCGATGTGGGCAAACAATTAAATTAACCCTCCTCTTGAATGATAATATCCGTCAAACGAGTATGAAAGTAGCAATTAAGCGGTAAAATACTCATTGCCGCTGTTTTGGTTTCCTGGCGATGAATAGATCGTAAAGAAAATCGGGAACTAACTCTCATTCTTCCGGCACAAACTCACGGCGACAGGTGTCGGGCGCATCAGCCGGCGGGGAGTGCGCTTGCAGTTCGCGCGGTCAGGGGAAATTTGCACATTGATTGGCCCGTTTGAAGGCAGTTGGACGTATTTATGCCAAACGGAACTACGTGCATGGAGACATGAGCCCCGAGACCCACAAGAAGACATGCTTAACACGGCTCACGTCATAATGCACATAGTTCCGTTCGGCAGAAATACGTCCAGTTGGCATGATCAATGACCGTCGCATTCATATTATGCATATGCTTCTGTATGCGTCAGCATCTTCGCCTCGCTAAACCAGAACCGCATAACCGCAATAGGAATCGCAGGGAGATACGCTGTTTATGCCGGAGCGTCTGCCCGCGAACCGTTGACGCCGCTTCATTTTCGCCCCGTCACACCTCGCACGTCAGTTTGTCTCGGTCCTTATTCATCGATTTCACTATTGTCGAGACAGGGGAAAAAATTGGCCGGATATCGGCGGTTTTTTAAAATCGAACATGTCAGTTTTTTTCTTTTTTCCTCGCAGCTTGGCAGCACTGACTGGGAGATGTGTGTTATCGAAACCGGTCTTTCACCTACGTGAGGAATAATTATTTTTCCAGTGAAAATTAGTTTACAAGAAGGATTAGTGTGTCTTATATCTCATGCACCGAATCTGAAATGAACATTATCCCCCTTTTTCAGGGGCGAAACTAAGAACTTTTCGAGAAGGGGGCCCTGGAGGGTGCCTCGATGCGGGGATTTTAGGGGCATAGAAAGACACCCCAACGAAGGGGTCGAATGAGATATTAGCTCCGAATGAGGGTTCAGAGGGCCTTCCACAGCCCCACAAGGGGTTCAGGCCTCAAGGGGCCTCGCCGTAAAATTTTTGAAAAATTGATTTGTCTCAAAAATCTTGACCTTTTCTTACCAAAAAGTTGATTGAAATTCAATCTCAGATATGGAAGATACTCGTATGCCACGCTCTCATGTTGGAATATCTATCAAGTTTTCTGGATGGGATAAAAATAATTTCTGGGAGAAGGGGGAGGGGGGCAAGTAGAGCTCCAGGGGGCCAATTGGAGTTCTGGGGGCAGGCAACCTTTGGTTCCCCCTAATTTCGCTCATGCTCTTTTTCCCCTTTTCCCTTCAAGGTTGTCAAATAGAAATTCGTGATACGTGCAACGAAAGTAAGAAAGAAACTTCCGAGACGCTGACCTCAAAATTTATATAATACGGCATGAAACTGATACCATCCTGTTCTTATGGTTAGAGGAAGGTCCAGGGGACACTAAAAACACCCCATTGAAGGGTTTCTGTGGAAATCCTCCAGCTCAAAAGCCTCCCCGGATACTTTTAAAAAAATCGCGTCGTCCTAAGAGAAATTTTGAGGTATTCTTACCGACAAATTGATCGTCGTAAAATTTGAAAGGTGAAAAATATGTCACGCATTCATGTAGCAAAATTTCCTACATTTCTTGGGAGGGGCCAAGCAGATTTCTGGGGGAGGGGGGAGCCCAGGCTTCGCCTATGTCCCTCCAGCAAAATGTACAGTCAAATTGTACAGCGATTTTTAAGTATTTTGCTCAGTTCTAGCAAAATTCCTAGGAACTGCATACAATGACTTCATCGTCCAGATACACTTCTAAGCGGACGACGCACAATGGATCGAGTCTTTGGAAGGAGGCGGATATGTAATTTTTGACAAAAATTGTAAAATTGTACATTTATTTCGTCACAATTTTAATTTTAAGGGGTGCCTCTAGAAGAAAATTTCACAAGGAAACCAATGGAACCACTTTTAGAACTTCAAATTTTTGTATAAGCGGAGTTATGAGCGTTTAAAGTTTCCAAATTCCTATCCTATTGACTCGATCCACTGTGCGACGGTGTTCCTTTTCTGCAGACGGAACGGTCATACAATTCGTCGTCTCCCGGACGAAGGAACGTAACTCCATTGCAAGGTTGCAAAATTGACTTAAATCATCCAATTTTTTGCAAGAATATACCTGCACGATTTTCATCCAGATTTTCTCTGATTTTCGCCGGGGATCAGAGGAAAAATCGGTGGAATTTTCGGTTGGCAGTTCCCCAAATCCTCCTGGTAAAAGTGCAGTTTGCGAGGAAATTTGGTAACATTGGAATATAGTTACGTTCTTTCGTGAAAAGAACGACGAGTTGTTCATACAAATTCCAACGAGGATCTCTTCCATATACGGGTATGATAAATCGGTAGTTTCTTGTAGCGTAGGCGGACCAAGAGGCTGAGGACAAAGGGCAGACTCTCGATCTTGCTGCAGATTCCCTCCACCCCTCCTCTCCACTCCTCGCAGCAATTTTGTCCGTCTGCAGAACCACCCCCATTCTCTGATCCTCAATGTGCTGTGCTGGAATATGTAATGTCAACTTATTGTCAGGTCGGTGGCGATTCCTCAAAGTTGGCAATATTGATTTCCCGCCGTTTAAATCCGAGGTAAAAAATCGATTTCAGCAGGTGGATCGTTGGATTATTATCGATAAATCCCTATTTTAGCACTGATATTCATCGATCAAATTCAACCGATAATCTTTCAAGTATGCAGGAGGTAAAAGCACGATTGTCTTGCATACATTTAAACTGATAAAAACCTCTGTCGAAACGGTCCTATGAGGACCCATGGTTGACTGACGAGACTAACAGGATCCCATGGGGCAGCAAGAGTGACCCAAGGGAACTCATAGTATTCCCAGATACTTATCTCAGGTTTCCTCAAGGGCAGGGTGGCAAAATTTCATGAAAAATAAAATCTTGAAATTTCACGTGAAATATTTCATGAAATTTCAGAAATGTATGAAAAATATTGAAAAATACCGGTTCCTTTCCATGTTTCGCAAAATGTAAAAATTGTGACTTTTTTCTATTTTTGCGTGTGTTTGAGTGCAGGTTGCATACTTTAGGCCCCTGAAAAATATGAAATACGAGTATTTCACAGCCTCGTGAAATTTCATGAAATATTTCACTGAAATTTTCAATCTTTCATTTCTCTCTCACGTTTCATGCCACCCTGCTTCAGGGTCCCACTGGAAACTTTGACCAATTCTCAGTATAGATTCCCATAGGGGCCATGGGACCGTTTTGACAGGGTCAAGAATTCGAATCGCAGTAGTGGCAACTCATTTTTGAACTGGCGAGCGGATCTTCAGCAACAGATTCCTTCTGTCTTAATCCCTGAAAATTTTCAAAAGCCTAGAGCATGGATGTGCCTATTCCTTAAGGATTTGTCGTCTTAGGACGCTCTGTCAAAACTATCCCATTTGAATATGGCACGGGTTTCCATGGGTATCCATCAAGTGTACTTCCCCATCCTAAGGGTTCCAACGGGTCCCAATTAAATCCCCTCGGACGCCCATGGGAATCTCATGGGCCACCATGGGGTAGTTTTGAGAGGGCAATAAATAGAAGCAAAAGGTGACCGTAGATTCCTGACGGAAAATGAGCATCGAAGCAGCAAAAACAACCGCATTTCGCTATTCTTGCCCTTTATAACGGCAGTGGCAGTTTTCGCAAGTCTAAGTCACTGCTTCTCTACCATTTAAAACCAATGATTCTAGGTTTACCTCGATATATTTCCATTTGTTGTCGCACGTTTGATTGGGCGAAGCCTGGTGTTGCCAACTTGTAGGGGCCGCTTAGACGATGGCTCGTCTTCAGGAATTCGTAGATTTCGATGCACCATCCGACAACGCCTCGCAACCCTTCGCCCTGCGTATTCTTTACGCTCGTGGCTGTGGCTGAGACCTTGACGCGAGTGCGGCGCGGGGCTCATGCAAGTGAAGTGGTGGAATCATTGAGCCGCGGCGAAAGAGACGAAGATGAAGAGGCGAGGCGGCACACAGTGCAACGAGTCTCGGCGAGAAGTCGGACATGGGCGTTTTTACCAAAACTGGAAAATTTCAATGATCATTTCGTCACATTTTAAATTGTAAGGGCTGCCTCTTGAACACGGAGAAAAAAACTTCGTGCGTGGGACCCGAAGTTGAGATCATATGGATCCCTGAAGTTTTCGGATCACGTACCTAAAAACTTGAGGTTCAGCTGCCGAAGTTCGGGTCAGACATCTGAAATACTTCGATGCATACCGAAGGGTCGGTCATACATCTGAACTACTCCGGTACATACCGAAGTGCCTCGATGTCTGACCCGAACTTCGGCCGCTGGACCTCAAGTTTTCGGATGCGTAATCAGAAAACTTCAGAGTTCCATAAGACCTCAACTTCGCCCCCCCCCCCTCCCCCACGAAAAGTTCCAAGTTCCACCCATGTTGAAACCTTTACATTCCGTATGACACGGGGGCAAAAAAATTGCTGAAGTAACATCCCGGATGTTAAAAATCAACAACTCTCGAATGTTGTTATGGACACTCTGGCTGTTTAAGTAACATCCTAGCTGCGTTGAATTAACAACCGTAGCGTTCATATCAACATTCAAGAGTTGTCGCGCAGATTTTCAACATCCGGGATGTTACTTCAGCAATTTCTTTCCCCGTGTAATGAAGATGCAGCCTTTTGATGTTTTCTGAATCATGTCCGAAGTATCCCATTGTTAAAAATCTGCGCGACAACTCTTGAACATTGTTATGAATACTCTACATTAACAACCGTAGCGTTCATGTCAACATTCAAGAGTTGGCGCGCAGATTTTCAACATCCAGGATGTTACTTCAGCAAGTTTTTTCCCCGTGTAATGAAGATGCAGCCTTTTGAAGTTTTCTGAATGATGTCCGAAGTATCCCATTGACCGGGTCCTCTGTACGGCAGCGGCAGCGGCGGGCACCACCGCACCGACCACCGCGCCAGCCCAGACCCGGGCATGCCGGTTCGCCGCGCCGGCTACATAATTGTTCCTAATCCCTCACCTGGCGTCTCCGTCTTCGTCCTCGACTTGGTCTTCCCGCGCCCGCGACCGGGAACAAAGCCCCGCGCCGGCCAACGACGCCCAACACCGACACCCGACGCCGAAACAAGAGCACCGCATGGCTTCGGGCTTGGGGCTCGGGAGAAGAACTAGTTCTTGAAAAGAAAGGGAAAACCTGGAAAAGTCTGTCATTCAATAGGAAGAGTTAAGACTTGAAAAATCTATGTATCAATTTTATCAAAAGCCTTGGTCGGTAGAAAATTCTCGTGAGAAGATCTAGTTCTTGAAGAGAAGGGGAAAACCTGGAAAAGTCTGTCATTTCATAGGAAGAGTTAAGACTTGAAAACTCTATGTGTCAATTTTATCAAATGCCTTGGTCGATAGAAAATTCTCGGGAGAAGAACTAGTTCTTGAAGAGAAAGGGAAAACCTGGAAAAGTCTGTCATTTTATTGGAAGAGTTAAGGCTTGAAAATCTACATATGTGTCAAAGGCAATTAGTTAAATCAGGCATTTTATCAAATGCCTTGGTCGGTAGAAGACGCTCGGGAGGAGAACTAGTTCTTGAAAAGAAAGGGAAAACCTGGAAAAGTCAGTCATTTTATTGGAAGAGTTAAGGCTTGAAAATCTATGTGTCAAAGGCAATTAGTTAAATTAGGCATTTTATCAAATGCCTTGGTCGGTAGAAAATTCTCGGGAGAAGAACTAGTTCTTGAAGAGAAAGGGAAAACCTGGAAAAGCCTGTCATTCAATAGGAAGAGTTCATACTTGAAAATCTAATGTGTCAAAGGCAATTAGTTAAATTAGGCATTTTATCAAATGCCTTGGTCGGTAGGACATTCTCGGGAGAAGAACTAGTTCTTGAAAAATCTTGGGAAATCTATGTGTCAAAGGCAATTAGTTAGACCAGGCATTTTATCAAATGCCTTGGTCGGTAGAAAATGCTTGGGAGAAGAATTAGTTCTTGAAAAGAAAGGGAAAACCTGGAAAAGTCTGTCATTTTATTGGAAGAGTTAAGACTTGAAAATTTATGTGTCAAAAGCAATTAGTTAAATCAGGCATTTGATCAAATGCCTAGGCCGGTAGGCAAATTTTGACAGTTTACGGAATTCTGTAAATTCATGGCGAGGAGTTCACGGATTTTCAATATTTTGGGAGAAATAACTACTCAAGTCCTCGACCTCTCTCTATGTCAGCAGATTCTAGCGGAAAGTTCGTAAATTCGCATTGTCGCAATTTCAGTTCTAGTCTGCATGCAATCGAACAATCCCGCATTCCAATGCTCATCTCATGACATCACTCCTCATAATCTCTGCTTGAGGAATGAGAGCGAGAAGGAGAGTCGTCACGCGATTTGACGTGTGACAGAATGGAGATCGAAAGCGAGAAAACGTGTGAGAGGCATAAACGGCATAACAATCGATGTATCGCAAAGCACGCCACGCCAATGATGGTCGGTCGATCGGACGAGGACTGTACGTAAACAATCCGCAAATTAATAAACATTTGAACATTAAGCTTCTGGCGACTTTCAAGCGGGCGTCGATATTTTTCTGCTGACAACTCGTCGTTTCTTTCACGAAAGAACTTAACTACATTCTAATGTTGCCAGATTTTTCCACGCAGATTCCATTTTTACCGGGAGAATTTTGAGAGTACCCAACTGAAAATTTCGCCGATTTCTCCTCGGTTCTCGTGAAAAAATTAGACAAAATTTGGACGAAAAATAATTATGCAGATTTATTCTCGTCAAAAATTGAATTGTTTGAGTCAGTTTAGCAACATTGGAATGCTGTTACGTTCCCTCGTGTCGGGAACGATTATTGTTCGCTCTTTTGTGTGTGTCTGTGCAAAGTTAGCCACATAAGCTTGATAGTGGTTACGGAGGATTTTGCGTTCGCTAAAGCTGCAATTTGCATAGCGGCTTTGCTTGAACATGTTTGAACATTGATCAACGAGTTCTCAGTTCTTCAAATAAGCCGTTGAATTTCATAAGCAGCCCAATCACTCTGTACTACAAATTAAAGAAATGTGGTTGATTTTTAATCATAACATAAAAAAAGACAGGAATGGTTCCCTAATTTCAATATCCGACAAGACGAATACCTTGCCGGAAATAGGTGAGCAGACCTCTGTTCTGTGTATTGTCCATAAGTATCAATTTTTTGGCTCCGAAAATTCGAATTACATAGAGCTATACCGATGTGTACGTGTGTAAAATCATATTGGCCGTTATAAGCTCTTGACTCACCCCCCCCCCCCTTCGTAGTTGACCTCGAATTTGGGTCTTTTCCGAAACTCCTCGATTGGACGTCAACTTTCTGGCTGCTCTAACTTGAGTACAATACTTTCAAACAATTATAAAATCTCCAGATACATCTGAATGAGGCTTTCTCTGAAACTCTATTCAAATTCAGTGACTCACAGAGGACATGAATGGACAAATTAGGAGCATATCTGTGTAGAAATAACTGTCCAGTCTATGAAAGACAAATACTTAACCGTAGACCTATTTTTTGCTTCGCGAGCTTGGCACTCAAACCAAACGGTCATGTGCCACATCCACATAGAAATAAGTCACACGGCAAATTATGTCCCAAATATTTTCGGGCCTATAGACAACTTAACTTTGCTTTGAGGGAGTAACTCTGCTGTAAGATAAGTTTAATCGTCATTGTCAACCTATTTTAAATTAGTTTCTGTAAATCTTAAAAAAAACCACAGAGCGGTTGCTTTCCTATCCACGCGTATAAGTCTCTGGCAGTGATCACTTGAATGATTCAATCCTAAAAAGTTCAGAGCTGTGGACCTTTCCCTATACTTTCCCTCGAAATATCTTTTAATTGCATCGTCAGCATTCACCTTTTTTTTAGTTGTTTAATCATTATTATGAGTGCAATCTCTGAGTCCTGAGCCATCACAAACCGAGGCCATGATCCTTTCATGCATGTCTCCACGACTCACGCATGGTTTTTTTTTATGCACGAATGTCTCCGACGGCAAAAATATTCTCAAAATTACCGCTTAAATTTATCGAATCAAGTCTTTTTCGACATTCTTCTGGCAAAGCAGCTTGTTAGGTTCACAACTTTGGCCAGTACAAAAATTATTGCACTTGAAACTTTCAAAGATGTCTATATAAGCACAAAGTTCACCGAAAAAAAAGAGATGCTGTAGTAACATCCTGGATGTTAAAAAAATGTGCGACAACTCTTGGATGTTGTCATTACCACTCTGGTTGTTAAAGTAACATCCTAGGATGTTACTTTTACATCCTATCATGCTACGTTAACTGCCAGGGTGTTAATAGCAACATCTAGGAGTTGTCGCACATTTTTTTAACAACCGTAACACCGGGATGTTATTACAGCATCTTTTTTTTCGCTGATTGTAGATATGACCTCATAGCTATTGTGTTTGTTTCTGTAAAATCAGAAGTCTTCAATCCAAAGGAAAAATACCTTGTTGAAAGTAATTTCTCTCTTAAAATACGCTGTTGAAGGATAATTTAAATTAGTCGTTTTCGTGATGAGCAGAAAAATAGAAATTTTTAAAGAATTAAGCACCGCGGATACGGCGCTATTTCAATAGATTTGACCTTAGTCTGACATGTGTTTCAAATCTCGTTCAATGCCTTTCAAATTTTCGTATTCTCTAAAAATTGCAAGAATCGAACAGTTTTTAGGACACATCACTCTCCCCATATTGATGACGCAGATTCTGCGCATTGAAAACCTCTAATCAACCTCTGGAGCTCCGGACCATCTCAACTAATGATATTATCATAAACCAACGATAAAACAACGCGTCTGCAACGTTAGTCTCGCTGCTCCAAGCTATTCTATACGGTCCGCGCGGGGTCAAAGAACTTTAAGTTGGTACCTGAGCATATGCTCGCAAAATGTAAACAATGGTTGCATACATTGCAACCATCGGCAAAAAGCTGGTCGATGTTAATTCGGTCACAGAGCAGAATGCACAGTTCGAGTCCCGCGGTCATGCCACAGTTCGAGAGGTGCGCGTCCTCCCGGACGGTCGCTCGATCTGAAACCCTCCAAGTCCAAGTGCTTCTCGACTGTGTTGTCAGATCTAAGGATGTATTTCATTTCCACGATTCGAGGTCAGGCGCAAGGTCATTTTTCACCACTTTCGGAGAAAGATTCGACTGTCGGTCGATCAATTGATGTTTCCGGAATTTTGGACGTTTTACCGGAATTTCGGACGCTTTTCTGGAATTTCTGACGTTTTACCGGAATTTATGACGTTTTATCGGAATTTTGGACGCTTCTCCGGAATTTCTGACGTTTTTCCGGAACTTTTGGACGTTTTCCGGAATTTCCGAGCATTTTGATGCAGTAGATGTCAGGTATTAGTACACACAATTTGAGAGAGAAACATTTTGAACGCCACGCCTCCCCACGCGAACTAAATGCACGCCCAGAGTGAGCATTGCAAATCCATAAAAGAGCTGTCCAAGTGCCGAGCTTTTAAATAAAGCATCAATAATTTGAAAGTTACGAGATATTTTTCGAGAATTACGGTGATGAATGACGTCATTTAGTGCGGATTATTTTTTCCCGCACCCCATCCTTGACCCACGCGCAGTGCAACCAAAGCAAATCTCAGGTATCACGAATTGATGGTCAATTGGGTGGAAGGATTTACCGTATGCACCAACGCGCTGGATGACTGCCCGTATCCTCGTCAATTTTAAAATCTTGTGCCAAACTTAAACCAAAAGTTAACCTTGAAGGTTTTCTTCCACCGTCCAAAATTTCTGGGGGCGAGGTAGATTATACTATTTTCAATTCTGAGAGGGAGGGCAGGCCCCCACCCCGCGGCTCTTTTAAATATGCCCATGAACAGTCTAAATTTATTTTTATTTTATTTTAAAAAATAACACAAAATATTGAACTATTTAAAATTCTATCTTTGGTACTTGAATTCTTTGATTATGGCAAATTCCGCCTTTTTTCCTAGATAAATCTTTGGCTAAAATCTCATGTATCATAGCAAACTATGTGTTCCTTAATCCCCCACCCACTTGATCCATCATAGATAATTTGGATTTAGTGGCAAAATTAGCAAACTTTAAGGATTCTTGTGGCTTTGGCTATATAGTTTACTTTTCTACCTCGCGTTAAAGTCACTCAAAGCGTTCGCGCATTTTCGCGTGTCCTTAACTTTTCATATCTATTCACGAATTTAGTTTTTAAGTCATGCTTAACGAGCATAGTTATACGTCCTGAGAATCGTGTTCTACGTGAAATGTTAAAGAGATGGCACAAATCAAAATGCTTCTGGTATCTTTTCTAGTGGTCCGTTGCCCAACTTTTTCGTCACAAGTCATCATTGCGCGAATCTGATGACTTCCAAAAGGCACTTTTTCACCATCGGAGACATCAGTGCGGAGTTTCTAAAATATATTCATTGCCTAAAGGCCAAACCGCGTATCATCGTTTGCGACGTTGCAGACTTCCTGTCATACTTTATTTTTTCTTAGAAAACTAGTTAAACGTAATTCATCAAAAACTCTCGTGATTATCTATCTCTCTAGGAAGAATATTCTGTATACATTTCACTCTATCAAGGTGGCTCGTCCCTCTTTGAAAAAATAAAATCGGAGCGAAAGGTGCGAAACATCCCAATTTTTCGTCTCCCTCACGAAAAGACCTTCTACATTTCCACGCTGCCAAATTTCTTTTCGCAAATTACATTTTTACCAGGAGAATTTTGGGCCTCTTAACCGAAAATTTCAATGATTCTCCTCTTAATCTCATGCAAAAATAAAAGAAAATTGGACGGTATGTCTCTGTATAAAATTGAATTGTTTGAAACAAGTTTGCAACCTTAGAATGGAGTCACGTTTCCTTGTCCGGGACACGAGGAATTTATTGGAGCCTTGAGTAGGATTCAAGATGAGTTCTAACTTTGAAACCGTAGGGGAATAGGGGATGACAAGAATTTAGGGCATTTCTAAATACAAAGTTTCCTGTTTTTCTTCCGATCTCATTAAATAATCAGAACTTTGTGAAGAAATTGTTGAAGAATTGAACTTTGTTGCACAAGCACATTGCAAAAAATTGCACTGTTCGAGTCAATTCCACAACTTTGGCATGAGGCTATACGTTCCTTCGTCCGAGGAACGACGAACTTAGGTACGTGCGTGGTTTCGCACAACGGATCGTATTCGATAGTCGTTCGATGTATCGTTTGATTCAAAACAATAGAACATAACCCCAACAAAAAAATTTAGGATTTAAGCTGAACAAGCCAAAAATGAGAAAATCCCCCAACAATTTCACCTTTCATCGCCATTTTGGACTCATTAGAATAAAAAATCTACCACAAAAAACCCGTTCCCGCAGATTACTCACAAGTTGAACCACTCGATATCGATACTATCCTAGAGTCCCTTTATACTGAGAGTCAAGACAATGTGAATCCATTTCTGATTGGTTCCCGTATTTTAGGCCTTCACAGTGTCACAAACGGGAATAAAGATTACATTTTCACCGATTGCAAAGATTATAATCTGGAATGGACCAGGGAATTACGGGTTCGGCAAGGAACAAACGAAATGAGAGAAGGAGCGGAGAAAGGAATTTAAGAATGGGCCGATCAAAGATTACTAAGAACGTTCAATTTCTGTAATCTTTATTCCCGTATGTGACTCCATGAGGGGTGTTGTCTTGACTCTCAGTATAAAGGGACTCTATACTATCCCACCTGTTCGATGTATCAAACACGATCCACGGTCATGCGGAACGGGACAAATTCTCGTTTCAAGGCAACATGACAACACCGCGGCGGTGATTCTGGATCCTGGAGCGCGGCGTTGCTGCTCCCGTGAATTTGGCCGGGACCCCCGGGCTGTGCGAGATATCGATTCGTCCGCCATTTCAAGCCATGGAAATTAATCGATTAACAGGGTGTCCACAACGAATCGATTCTTTACCATGGCTTCAAATGGGGGAAATATCGATGATCGATCATTAGCGCCTCGCCGCTGGGGGACGGCAACACGGGGCTGGACTCGACGGGATCAAGGTCTTTCACCGCATCCGGCCATCCTCCCCGGGCCCGGGTTTTCATTACACTCGGGGCCTCGTGCTCCGGACCCCTATCCCTCCCCTTCCCTTCCAGGCCCCTCTGTCCCCTCTGTATGCTCCTTTTAATTCGGCCTAATCTTGCCCGATTCGGTTTTTTCGGCCCGCCCCACAGTGGACCGAGTAAATAGGAGAGATCCAGATCGAGGCGGATTCAGCAAATTGGCACCACCGGATTTTCTCCTTCTAAACTTATGTCAAATAATCGATTCTTCTCGGAGCACCTGGCCCCTCTATGATTCGATACATTTCCATAGGTTTAAATGGAGAAAAGACCATGTTTCCAATTCGCTGGACCCGCCAATGGATAGATCGGAAAAAGTCCGAAACTTATAAGGCTCACTGGAAAAAAAGTTGCTTGGATCTATAGTCCGGACTATTAACAACATTGACAAGGAAAAGTACTCTTAATTCAGTCCGACTGATCAGTCGGATTTTTCCTTGAATCGAAGAGCCGAGCCTTTTGATTTAGGCGGCTTTCCTTTTGATTCAGGAAAAAAGTCCGATAGAATCAAGAGTATTTTCTCTTGTCAATGTTTTCAACAATCTGTACTCTAGATCCAAGCGATTTTTCCCCCAGTGAACTCCGTTTATACAAAACTCCGAGGTCTAAAAGTTGTTCCATTGGTTTCCTCGTGGAATTTCCTACTGCAGGCACCCCTTGAAATTTAAGATGTAACGAAATAAACGTCAAAATTTGCAGTCTTAGTCCAAAATTTCATGTTCGACCTTTCTTATGGACTCGATCTACTGTGCGCCCTTGGTTCACTCACCACTCTTTTAATCCTATCGTCGGGTGATGGTTTTTTTTTCGATTTATGGAGAGTGTCTTCACGTTGAAAAATGCGAGTTCATGATGAACAATTTTCATTTTTCACCTAAAGAGATTGGTTTAACCGAAATTGAACGACATTCCGCGACTAGAAAATATACGATTTCCGGCTTGCACGAGGAACATCATTTGTTGCGTGCTTATAACCCTGTAAAAGTTATTAAAAAAGGACAAACTCGGCAACTGGGGCCGAGGTAATTCATCACACTCGCCCCTCGCCAAGGGGAGAAAACGGGGAACGTTGAATTATTTCTCAACCTGTTGCCTCGGAATTATTTAACCTGTTACCCTCAACCCTCGACTCACCTGGTCTAAACGCTTAGGTTTATTTGATTACGAATAGGACGCGCGCGGCGGGTGGTATCCCGGTGGATGATATGCTCGACTGATTTGGGTCCGTCGGCTCATGTTCATCATCATTATCTGGCCATCACCGCTCATGCTGGACATTGCCGGGCCTTCATTTTTGCGGGAAAAAAAGTGAGAGGCTTATAGCAATTGCACCCCCAGAATTATACTTCTTAAATCTTCAATCCCCATCTTTAGATATATTAGAATTTAAAATAGACATGTATTAAAATGCTGAAAATGCGACCCATGGTTTAATCTGAATATATTCCTTACTTGACTTTAAGGTGATTCGATGGATGCCATATTTTGTGTCAAAGTGATGTGCGATATGTCGCATCGATTGGTTCCATTTTTCAGCTACTCTTCATTTTTCTCGAATTTTAAGATCGCATTTCTGTTGCCGGGGATTAAAGAATTCACTTACTAATTTTGACAAACAAATTCAACGTAAAATGGGCGTAGTTTTTTTAGAGGGAAATTATCGCATTCGAGTGCAGTTTCGAGATCAGTATCGAATGCGATATTTTTCCTCTAAAAAACCACGCCTTTATCGCGTTGAATTTCTTTGTCAAATTTGGTGCATGAATTCTTCAGTCTCATGACAGCAGAAGTGCGATCTCAAAATTCGGAAAAAAATGACGACTAGCTGAAATTATCGAGCGAATCGATGCGATATCAGGGCCGGATTAAGGGGGTGGCCACATGGGCCACGGCACATGTCGGCAAAATTAGGGGGCGGCGAATTTTGCAATTTTTTTAAATGCAGGTACAAAACAATCGGATTCAGAATAAAATTACAAACAAGAAAAGGTGACAAAATCTCTCATTTCCTGAGAGTTCATTAATTTCTAATTTTGTCGTATTTCGGTGATATAAAAGACTGCGCTTCTTTAATTAGTTGAGTTAATAGAGAAACCAAACACGTAATTTGGCCTGGAGCGGCGCGGCGCAGAGAGAAATGATGACGAGGACTTGAGGTGAAAAGGAGAAGCCCGCGGCGCGGCGGTCGGCATGTAACACATATTAGCGCCTACAAGACTGCATGAATACTTCACGCATTGCGTCAAACACAGCACGGTCAACAGCGGTCGGCGCGGCGCGGCTTGAAACGCACAGTGCCTACAAGACTACATGAATACTTCACGCATTGCGCCAAACACAAACGCCGTGTGAGCCTCCAGATTTTGCCAAACTTCCTTTGACAAATCACGAATTTCCGGAAAAATTGATGAAAGTCTTTCTCCCGATTTTTCAGAGAATGATGTTCGCAATTTTATCCAATGAGCCTGAAAATTTCGGAGATAAATATTCTTAAGTTTATATTCTTCATAAGTAAATATTTTTCCAGAGGAATTAGGCAACATTCGAATGATCATACGTCGGTTTTTCTTAGCACGACAGAACAGCTCTATATGATTCTGCCGTGCTAAGGAAAAACGCAGTATGAACCTTGAGGTGTTGCCAAATTTCCTTTCATAAAAAAATAAGTTTTTGAGGAAGTTTTAAATGTTCGTTCCTCGAATTTTTCCGACGGTCATGTTCGCAATTGAATCTACAACATCGGAAAAGTTCAAGGAAAAATATGCATAACTTTCCTCTAAAATACATGTTTTATCTGGAGAACTTTGGCAACTCTCGAATGTTCATACGGCGTTCTTCCATAGCACGGCAGTATTAACCTCTCTTTCCCCGTCTCTCAGGGCACTGTCTACGATTTTGCCGCACAAGTTCTCTAAAAGGATCGTCCTAATAAGTGTCAACGCAAGTGTCTCTTGACTTAAATTACGTGCATCTCTTGCAGATGTAAAGCGGCAGAAACCGTAATAACTTTTACTACCCCCTTCTTCGTCGCGGAAATTCCATAATTTCCTCAGCGGGAGAGCTGCAGATTAAGAACACATCTTTTGCTCTTATTTCCGTTTTTTTTATCGGCTTTTTCCACAGCGCATACGTTGTTATTCGTGAGGTGTTATTGCTTTCGGACCGGCTCCGCACATTGCGCAGGTCGCTATTTTATGGCAGCCTCTCATAAATTTATTTCGTGGGAGGGACTATCCGAGTTACCTTATAGCCGGACTCATGAGTCATAGGTTAGCTCCAAGGACTTTTTAAAGACTTTCCTGGAAACGCTGCCATGCATTGGCGGATCCAGCAAATTGGCAGCATTGTTTTTTTCTCCCTTTAAACCTATGGAAATGTATCTATTCCCGGGGGGACCGAGTGCTTCGAGAAGAATCGATTATTTAACATAGGTTTAAATGACGGAAATCCGGTGTTGCCAAATTGGTGGATCCGCCTATGCTGCCGGGCCAAGGAAAAATGGCGTATGAATACTCGAGTGCTGCCAATTTCACCTCTATATAACATGTATTTTTGAGGAAAGTTATGAAAAATTTTCCTCGTGAAATTCAGATACTCTGGATCAAATTGTGAATAAAATTATTTGTCAAATTAGAAGAAAAATTCATAAGTTTCCTTGATTTTTTTCTCTTTTTTTTCTTATCATCTAAGGAAATTGATACCGTCTGAAGGCTCATCCGGTGTTCTTCCTTAGTACGGCAAAATCGGTTCGCGCAATTTACCCCAAAAATAGTACATATATAAAGGTGCCGCAACTACGATAACTTTGTCGTGCGAAGAAAAAAGAGCCGTATGAATACTCACACCGACGCTAACTTTCTCCTAAATGAAATATAAATCTCTTGAAAACGTATGACGTTCATCCTTTAAATTTTTCCAATAGTTTTATTTCAAGTTCATTCTTCCGTTCCTAAAAATTTCAAGGAAAATCACCATATCTTTTCTCAGTAATAATTATTTTATCGGTAGTTATTTGACAGCATAAGCTATAATACTCAGGCGTCGCACTTCCACACTACGAACGAACTGAACTCCGTGTGAAATGGAGCATTTTTGAGTTTTAGTACTGAGCTGCAAAGTTTATCCGACGAGTAAGGTTGATCAGAAAACTAGAGAGCGTAGTTTCGAAACAAACGCCTTCAAATCATCGAGTAGTCAAAACGCAAGCGCGAATATGCCCGTGTAGTTTTCTGCTTTTTTCTCACCCGCCGTACAGTGGATCGAGCCAATAGGAGAGGTCGGACAAAATTTGGAAACTTCAAACGCTTATAACTCCGTTTATACAAGACTTTGGGGCTCTAAAAGTTGTTGGTTTTCTCGTGACATTTTCTTTCAGAACCACCCCTTAGAATTTAAAATGTGACGAATTGAATATTAAAATTTGTAATTTTAGTCAAAAATTTCATGTCCGACCTTTCTGATCGAGTCGATCCACTGTGCGCCGACTAGCTCAGCGCGTATTTGCTCCGTAGAAGGATGGAAACTTTCCTCATTTGAGCAGCCCCGCTTATTAGTTCTTGCAACAAATAAAATCAATTTATTAAGTAACTATTTTCAAGCATGTGTCGAAAATTAACCTTAAAATGCTTTTTCAATTTTTTTCTTTCCCCAGGTAAAATTCGCTGCACCATGAATCCCCTTCATTTTGCTGCGTTCCTAGGCTTGGGAATAGGTTGTGGTATTGCGCTTGCTGCAGGCTATATGGCTGCTGAATTTTTCTTCGAAAATATTAATGTGGGTCCAGACCCAGGCCCAGACTCAGGCCCAGATAAAGGCCCCAATCGAAACCCTAAACGCAATGTTCAACGTCCGCGTAGGAACATAACTGTTAACATCGGCTGCGAGAATCACAATTACATTCGCAATTAAAATGATTAATTTAAAGGTGAGTGATTTTAAAAATGAGTGCTTCATTTACCTATATCTATATCTCTAGCTTGCTATGTGCACACATATTTTTTATATTCACCCGTTGATAGTCAACAAAGACACAAACCCACTTATCTCTGATGATCGCGCGTGTTGCGACCAAAATTTTAAACTTTTACATCCGTTACACTTTCATACACATTCTGTTAAAAAAATTAATAGGATCAGCTGCTGAATGTCTCCAAACAAGAATGCCTTAACCTACTTTTATTTCTATCCGGGTGCATAAGTCGAATGAAGACATGTAGGTACCACTTCGTATCAGTTCTCTTGATGTTTCTCTTAATCTCAAAGTTGGTGCCGCGCATTTTGGGAATATATTTTTATTCATTCATCACTCATTCATTATTATTTATGATCAATTTTACATATTGGTGCATGCAAATGTAATATGCTAATATCATAGATTAATGTTTGGGAGAGATATTCTGGGTAGGAGGTAGGATTTTCCCCTTAATGCAGATAGTCAATTTAAGGGAATAAAATAAATGTATCAGGGCAAAGAGACTTGTGAGTTTCGTCAAAATTTCCAATGAACTATGATGTCATTTTTCAAACGGAAGAATAATTCGTTTTTCCTCCTAATTTTCACCATAACATTAAAAACGGAAAGGTTTGTAAATGCCACACAATTATTTTCCACTATACAGACACTACGAGCTGTCACGCATTCGTCAACTCTTTTTAAACGTCACGTAATTGCACTTATAATTACAATATATTATATATTATAATATACTATACAAGTAAATCCATGTGTCATAAATGAGATTGAGGCACCATGTCATAAATGAGAGTTGGAAATAACCGTTCGTTAGACTTAGCATTAGGTCGAAGGCACTATGTCAGAAATTGAGTTGTGGCACCATATCAGAATGAAAGTCGATGCACTAAGGTGAGATTAAAAAAAAATAGCTGAGAGTTTGTGGGAGAGCAATAAAGAATTGAAGATATTTGATATTGGTGCTCGGTGGTTGCATGCAATCCATCACTTTCAAAAATTATCATCACGAAATTGATCAATCAATAATAGAAAATGCTAATTTGCTTTACTTAAAAAAATACATTTTTTATCTTCCATGAAAGTTGGTTTCCTTTCGCTAAACTTCCCCCACTTGATTTTGCGCTGATTGTGACTGAAGTAGATGACCAAGTATGATCTGCTGATCAGTGTCTTATAAAAAAATCAAACAAACGCTTGATTCCTTTGTAGTATACAAGTGAAGACTACCTTTATGCGGAGAGTATTTCCATTTTGATCCTATTAGTATGAAAAAAACTTCCGCTCTCGCCTATAGGTCTGCGGTTTTTTAGGCTTTCACGAGGCCATTGTTGCCGAATTGTGCTAAAATCAGCACTATTCCCCCTTCGGGCTTCTTATATAATTGCACTTATAATTACAATATATTATATATTATAATATACTATACAAGTAAATCCATGTGTCGTAAATGAGATTGAGGCACCATGTCATAAATGAGAGTTGGAAATAACCGTTCGTTAGACTTAGCATTAGGTCGAAGGCACTATGTCAGAAATTGAGTTGTGGCACCATATCAGAATGAAAGTCGATGCACTAAGGTGAGATTAAAAAAAAATAGCTGAGAGTTTGTGGGAGAGCAATAAAGAATTGAAGATATTTGATATTGGTGCACGAACGAATTATATTCAAAAAAACTTAGAATGAATCACAATTTTACAATTCACACAGTGTATGTATGGGTCTGAGTAAGAGTTGTTAAGAGGTGACCCGGAGAGGTAGATGTAGAGAGACAGACCTCGAATTTTAGGCAGCATGAGCTTTTATAGACTTGCTGACGTCACAGGTGGTGAGACAACAAGTCTACACGCTATTGGCTGGCTATAATCTATGTAGGTATCAGCTGCAAGTCTGGTAATTAGAATAATGGGACATTATACGAGATGACTGGGAGATTGGACTGAGAAATACAGAAAATGAACAAATCCAGCCATCTGAGATGAGTTAGAGGAATATTGAAGAAAATTTAGAAGTTTGAAAAAAAGGGCAAGTTGCAGGGATTTGGATACCTGTGACACCATGTGTAGTGGAAACTGTAGGTAACCTGAATTTTTTCGGAATAAACGCGTTCAATTGGACGAATTTATGCTAAATGGAACTATGTGGGAGTGGAAAGATGGGGTGTGCTCGTGCAAGCTGCATGAGAGACAATGCAAAAGCAGATATAGTTCCTTTTGAGAAAATGGAAAAGCGGGTTTTGACATTAAATCAAAAGGAACTGAGCGCTAACTCGTGAGTCGTGAACGTGTGACAAGAGCGTTGTGGACAGGGCTCATGAGTTAAAGACGAGCGAGAACGACGACGAGAAAGGCTTCAATGCCGCTGACGTCACTGGCGCTTTAAAATCCTCATTCATTCTTATGGCCCTCAACTAACGAGCATACCCCATCTTTATTCCCTCATAGTTCCATTGAGCATAAATACGTTCAATTTAAGGGACACTCGCGAAAAAATGGTGTAATTCGTAGGCGGGGAGCAGGGCCGAAGGGCGGGAGGCCGTTGTTGAGGTGTTGCAGGTGCTCAAAGATGAGGCACAAAGACAAGACTATTAATTAGATGGTTTAACCGTGTATGACTCCTATTTCAAAGTGGAGTGGCCAACGGTATCATCGTATCCTCGCATCTCTGTCTCTTTTTCCTTCGCTCTCTTTCCTTTTTCGGATCTCATTCACACGTATCATGCATGCACAAAGATCCGATCCCTCCTCTCTTTTTTTTTCTATCTCTCTCGTACTCTCCTGGTCCCCCTTCACATCCTGTTGTTTTGAAACTTTGGCACGGTCCGAGCCCAAGTCTTTCAGCAAGCGCTTACGTCTTCCATCCGTGAACTGAACCGTGACCATACTTGGCTGACGTCCGGAAAACTCAGTTTCGCAGTTGAAGTTGAAGCATGATGGATAATCTCTCCAAAACCT
This sequence comes from Bemisia tabaci, assembly GCF_918797505.1. Taxonomy (NCBI): domain Eukaryota; kingdom Metazoa; phylum Arthropoda; class Insecta; order Hemiptera; family Aleyrodidae; genus Bemisia; species Bemisia tabaci. The sequence goes on along the minus strand of NC_092799.1, from coordinate 13,437,566 downwards.
CGCCCACCGAGAATCCCTCCAACTTGCTCCTCCCTGTACTAGTGGCGTAGCGTGCTTTGCGATATATATCGATTGATGTGCCTTTTAAACCTGTGGAAAAGGATCGATAAACAGGGTGTTCGCAACGAACGCCTTAATAATCGATTCTTTACCATAGCGTCAAATGGTGAAATATCGATACATATCGAAGCACGAGACGCCACTGCCCTGTTTCCTGTAGGGAGTTCAGCTCCATCTCTATAAATCGATTTACCGGTGTACTCTTAAGATATATCCGCCACCACGGCCTCAACTTTAAGAGCTTTCTTTGAGCTTTGAAGTTTGTTTCAGAGAAAACTAGTGGCACCATCGTATTTCTCACGAAATTTTACAGAGACTCAGTACTTAAATTGCAAATTCCTGACACATGCCAGAGCTCCATTATAAAAATTCTAATTTGCCTTCCAAATGAATGTATTATTTTACTATGAGTTTAAAAATAAATTAAGTAATTTACAAATTATACAGAAAATGATTTGGCGTGTGCTTTTGTTTTATAAGGTAAATTTTGACTGGAGGTAGTATTTTTTAAATAAGCAGATTCATCGACACATATTTTCACCAAAACATACGGTACATTTCTCTTCAAAGTTAACCTCCCTCTGATTATTGATATGTTTGATTGTACGAGGGTTTTTGCTTTTGTGTGTACCTACATGCACTGCTTAATCTTCCCGCAGTTTTTAATATGGCTTCAAAATCAAGGCACCAATTTTTGTTCTTTCTTTCTTAACAATTAGACCTACATTTTCCCCTTTTTTTGGCAGCTCATTTCGACCGTTTGCTTTTGTTTTTTTTGTTTGCAGCCGAATGAACATCACCCATGAACTTACACTATACATACACACAATGCATTCAAGTACGGTGGATTGGGTATCAATTACTCGGTGGTTGCATGCAATCCATCACTTTCAAAAATTATCATCACGAAATTGATCAATCAATAATAGAGAATGATAATTTGCTTTACTTAAAAAAATACATTTTTTATCTTCCATAAAAGTTGGTTTCCTTTCGCTAAACTTCCCCCACTTGATCTTGCGCTGATTGTGAGTCAAGTCGATGACCAAGTATGATCTGCTGATTAGTGTTTTATCAAAAAATCAAACAAACGCTTGATTTCTTTGTAGTATACAAGCGAAGACTACCTTCATGAGGAGAGTATTTCCATTTTGATCCTATTAGTATGAAAAAAACTTCCGCTCTCGCCTAGGTCTGCGATTTTTTAGGCTTTCATGAGGCCATTGTTGCCAAATTGTGCTAAAATCAGCACTATTCCCCATTATAATCCATATAAAATATATACATTTATGAGTACAACCTGGCAACCTTGCATGCAGCTCTTATTGTCTCAATGTAAACAAACAATATCGCAACAGAATTCAAGAAATGATTAAAAAATTTTAACCAACATCTGCTCAAATAAGTCCTGAACAAAGTTGTTGGTAAAAACAGCTCATAAATGCTCATGAGACTACTCAATTTTTCAAAATTTCTGGTAGAGCCCCCTTGAGTCCCGCTTTGAGGCTAGGGAACTCCCCCGAACCGCACATACTCCCCTTGACGGAGTGTTTTTCAGTGCCCCCTATAGACCCCCTTTAATCCGGTGCCCTTCTACTCCCCCGCTAGAAGTCCCTTCTAGATTACATTGCCTAGATTATCAGTGTGGGGTCTCCAAAATATGTTGTCACTGTGGGCTGATTGTTGAAATTGATAGACAAAGCGATAGACAAAGAAGACATAATGAGTATGGATTGTTGCTATTGGTTAAAATGGGGGGGGGGTTCTTACAGACTAAGGGAGAAAATGATGGACTCACTAGAGGGTCTCTCCTGGGTTGTCGTTAGTTAGTCTCATATCTACCTCCTTTGTCCATTGCAACCACCCAGTTCCACCAATAGGATCCCTTCATACCCTTTCTGTCTCCTTTGTCTATCGCTTTGTCCACAAATATGAACAGGCAGCCCGCTTCTGGCTATTGTATTCGATAGACAAAGCGATAGACAAAGAAGACATTATGAGTATGGAGCGATTCTATTGGTGAAAGCAGGTGGTCGCAAAAGAGGGAGGTAATCGACTAACAACAGCAACCTACGAGAGACCCTGTAGTTAGTCCATTATTTTCCCCTTCAGTCTATGGCAACCACCTGCTTCAACCATCAGGATCGCTCCATACTCCCTAGATCTTCTTTGTCCATAGCTTTGTCTATCAATTTCAACAATCAGCCCGCTGATTAGGTTTCTTTACAAATGGAAGTTACAGCCTCACGAAAGCCTAAAACGGGAGAACCAATTAGAGAACAGCAAAGAAATGGCAATACTCTCCCTTTATAGATACTCTAGTGAGATCTCATTGTCAGCAATCTTGGAAGCAGCGCGGGAAGTCTGGCGAGGTGTTGATGGTTGTGCATGCGACTGACACTAAATGCACGCGAAGCGACGGGGCTACGCTGCTGTGCTAAGGAAAAAGGACGTATGAGCCCTCAGACGTTGCCATATTTCCTTCAAGAAAAACAGAATTTTCGGAGAAAATTGTGAATATTTTCCCTCAAGTTTTTCAGTAAATTTTGTTCACGATTCAATCTAAAATATCCGAAAATTTCAAGGAAAAATATGCACAACTCTCCTCAAAAATACATATTTTATCCGGGGAAATTTGACAACTCTCGAATGTTCATACGGCGTTTTTCCATAGCACGGCAGGACGGGGGCAAAGCATGAATGCATGCCTCTGTATTGCACCCTGCAGCATGTCGGGCAAGGATCGTCCGCACTCATTTTCTCAGCATACTTCTGCCTCGCCATCATGTCCGACCAGATATTTATTATCGTACTTAGAGTCTATTTGTCGAGTCGTCGAATCAATGTAAATACAGCGTGTGTAATTATATGCAAAATAAAAGGAACATTTTCGCTCTTGAGTCTTGAGGCCGCCGGGCCACAGACGTAGTTGCAAAGCGTCCGCTGCCGTCCTGGGTAAAAACGTCGTATGAGCCATTAAGCGTCGCCAAATGTCATTCGACAAATCACGAATTATCAGGAAAATTTTTTAATTATTCTCTCCCGATTTCTCACAGGGTTTTGTTCGTTATTTGATCTGAAAAGTCTGAAATTTTCAAGGGAAAATTTTCATAACTTTCTTCATAAATTAATATTTTCTGAGAAGAGATTTGGCAACATTCGAAGGCTTTTACGGCGTTTTTACTTAGCAACGCAGTCCGCTAGACGGCCGAGCGAGGGGCTCGTGAGGAACTTGCAACGGGGTTGTCAGATCATGTTAAAATCAGCTTTTTTCTCCGTATAATTCAATGTTTCACACTTGAATTTCATCACGCAGCCTGGCTACCCTGTAAACGGAAGGTGGTGGCGAGAGGGGGAGGGGGGTTGCTCGCGAAAGATGCAAAACCAGTCGAAGTGTCGGAAGTTGAGCGAGGTCATGCCTTCAGACGACTCAACTTAAAGCACGCACGTTGCACTTGAGAGTCATCGTTGCAAAGTTTCTTTTCTCGCCTTTCAAACCTGTGGAAATGTATCGATTCTCGGAGGTGCCAGGTGTTCCGATACGAATCGACTATTCAACACAGCGAGCCGATTATTGAAATGGATAGACAGAGCTATAGACAAAGGAGACATAGGGAGTAGGGAGCGATACTATTGGATAAAATGGGTGGCTCCTATAGACTGAGGAGGTGAATGATGGGTCTCTCGTGGGTTGCCGCTAGTTAGTCTATTCCTTTACTCCTTTGGCCGTGTTTATACAGCATTAAACTCTTGATCGCGACGCGATTGCGACTAGACTGTGACTCGGCACAACACATGGAGTTGAATGAGAATGTTTATACATGTCGCGACTCGGACGCGATTGAGATTTGACGATCAAATCTCAGTCGCGTCGCGGTCTGTGACGAGACTCTGTGCTCTAGACTCCGACTCGACTCTTGATCAGTCTTGTCTTGATTGGTGCAGTGAACGGACGAAAACTATTTCATCTTTTTTAAAAAAGGTGGTTTATTAATAAAATAAAAAAGATTTTTAGAGGTTGGCTAATATAATGACTTCTGAAGAGGAAGCCCTGAAGCTTATGGAACTGGTGGAGGCTCGGCCATGCCTCTGGAACCCACGGAATGCATTTTATGCTAACAAAAAACTTAAATACTGACTTTTTTTAATATTTTCTGTATTGAAAGGGTGTTCACTATAACGACGAAAACGACGATGCTTATTCACCGCCCATAGCAAAAGCACGTCTTCTTCGTCGGATGAAGACATGATGCACTGCCACCATGACCCAACAGTATTGTTGATAAATTAAAATTGAGTCGCGAGGGAGTTTAACCCTGTATAAACACACGCATCAAATCCCCGTCAAGTCGCAGTCTCGGATCAAATGAGCGCAATCGCGTCGCGATCAAGAGTCAAATGCTGTATAAACACGGCCTTTGTCCATTGCAACCACCCGCTTCCATCAATAGGATCCCTCCAAATTCCTACTGTCTTCTTTGTCTATAGCTTTGTCTATCCATTTCAATAATCGGCCCGCAGGTTCAAATGGAGAGAAAGCGTTGTTGTCAACTTGCTGAATCCGTCTCTGTTGTCATTGCTTTGAGAATGGAGCTCCGGGGACTAGCGGATTGAGAACTTTTCTTGCTTAAAACTTTGCGAGAAACATGATTGTGCCATTTATTTTCTCTGAAACGAACTGTCAAGCTCGGAATGGAAGAGACTGTCCACTTATGGTGAGAGTGCATCTCTATATATTCATTCAAACTCTCCATGCATAGATAGGGAGCGAATACATTAGCAGGGTTGCCTCTTTGGTAGCGCGCATAAGTTTCCATTCCTCTTCATCTACGTCATCGAAGTGTTCTTCACTCCGTTCGTCCGCGGTTTCGGCCCCGCCGCACAGTGGATTGAGTCAATTTGAGAGGTCGGACATGAAATTTCGGACTAAAACTGCGAGTTTTGATGTTTATTTCGGCACATTTTAACTTTCAAGGGGTGTTCCCCGTAGAAAATTTCATGAGAAAACCGATGGAACCACTTTTAGAACCGCAAAGTTTTGTATAAACGGAGTTATGAGCGTTTAAAGTTTCCAAATTTTGTCCGACCTCTTCTATCGACTCGATCCACTGTGCGGCGTCTCCTTATCGACGCTCGGGTTGTCGATCCCCTGCACCATTGAAAAATCGGCACCGAAGGACACAGTGGCGATTCTTGAAAATCGGCAACACTGTTTTCCTCCATTTAAAAGTATGGGAAAAAATCGATCCTTGGAAATAAGGCAGCGTGCCTCACCTATAATCGATATTTTCAATGGACTTAAATGGAGGAAAAACAGTGTTGCCGGATCGTCAATATAGAGCGCTGCCATACTTCGGAGACTTTAACGCACGGTTAAGAAAGTAAGCATTCTTTACCCTCACCAAAGAAGTGTGCATAAATTACGTAACGCTCGGGGGGGGGGGGGTGGGAGCCTACGTTACGGTGCTTTACAAGGAGGGGCGGGGGCGGGTCAGTGCCAGCGTTACGTAACCCAAAACCGCAAATAACACACCAAATCCAAAACACCTGCTGTAGTACAACATTTTCTACCTGTCTAGTGATCGAATGGCCCATTAGAATTTGGTGTATGAAATATCTTATACTCGTGTTCCACGCATCTCGCACTGAGAGAACGGTCGAAGCAGTGGCGTGGCGTGAATGATCGATTATCGATAATTTCCCATTTGAAGATATGGTAAAAAATCGATTATTAAGGTGTCCGCTGCGAACACCTTGTATATCGATCTTTTTCCATGGGTTTAAATGACAGATCAATCGATATATTTTAAAGCACGCCACGCCACTGGGTCGAAGCGATCGCGATCGATTGCAAATTCATCGATCGGCGGAGAAAGTTAAAATTCAACTTTGTTTTGGAGTTTCTAAGGTCATGTGTGAATTGCTGCCTAGCCGTGTCACGATGATTGTCAGGATCGCACGGGCAGCAGATGTTGCAACATCAATTTATTTCGGCATCGCAGGTCGACGCTAGGTTTTTAGCTCAATTATTAGAATATTAAACGTAGATCTTTCATCCTTTTTCAGTGTAAAAAATCTTCGTATATGCAAGCCGCAAGACTTTCCCGTCAGTTATTATTAGTAGAAACCTAAAGATACATGGGAAACGGAGAATCTCCTCTGTTCGAGGGGTTTGAATAAATAGCAAATTCCTCTTGCGTAATCTGCATAAATATCCCAGCGGATGTGTTGGAAAAGCGAAGACAGTATGCTAAACAAGGTTAAATTTGTTTTTTTTTACAAAAAAAAAAAAATAAAAAAAAATAAAAAAAATGGAAAGTTGTGTAAGCGAGAATCTCTGAACGAGAGAAAAAGTCTCGCTTTATTCTAATAAGGTTACGATGCTAGGAAGAGGATCCATCCGTCTAATTGCATCTTCATTCTAGCTTGAAAATCTTTGGTTTCAAATTTGAACGATCCAAATTAATCAATGACATTACTTATTTAATTTCTAGATAAGAGATTCTAGCGCACTAACAGCGCGCCTGCAATTTTTGGTGTACGCAAGACGAGCTCCCCCGTGGTCGAATTAAGATATCATCGTGAAATGGCACGCTTTTTCGAAGTACGCACTAAAAATAGTTTCTTACCAGACGCCTCTTCAGTTCGCCTTCAACTATTAAAATAGGCAATACGGGCTCCCACGTGGTCGAATAGTGGTATCATTGTAATTATGTGATGTGTATCATAACTTGGATAACACGCAGACGCGAAGAAGTGAGATTAACGCTTTAATATAGCTTATCTACAATGCCAAATCCAGGCGATAGAAATTCTCACATGGCCAAATGATTGCTTCGCCAGAAGATGGATCGTGAGGTTACGTTAGTACGGCCTCCGTAAATTATCGGCAATAGTGATAAAAATAAAAAAAATGAAATAATCAAATAAAATTAATTCAAATATGACGAGGAAAGTGAATATTTGGTAGTAGTAGCAGTATATTGGACTTATTGGGCTCCAAAGTACCGAATTGCTGTAAGGCAACTGGAGTGAGTCTGAACATAAAATTCTGAGGTGTCAAGTAGTGGGGTAAGAATTGTATGTGTATGTATGGAAAAATCACCTAGTTTTATAGAAATTTAGTGAGAAATTTTGATGAAAAAATGAATACCGAGGACAAGAATTGGTAACGGAGAAAGAAGAAAATAGAAAAGAAAAAAAATACACAAGTGCCCAGTGGAAAAAATAATGACAATAATACCGACTCCCGCTATAGATTCGCCCTGACACAGCTACGACGTATTGATTGATGACATCGTCACCTGTCATCTTCTTGGATACCGATCTAGCGTGAACTGCATCACGTCAACCTCCCGAATTCTGAGAACTATTCAAGTTGATCATCAGATATTTTTCGAAAAGATGGCCACGTCTGGCAAAGAAGTGATGGCCGACGGCTGTTGCGAATGGATGGACAATCCCGCAGGGAACACTGAAAAAAAAATCTCGGTGTATTTACTGAGAAAAGGGTAAAATTACCAAGAATTCAGGCTTCTATTTGATCCCAGTTTTTTCTTGGTAAAATTACCATTTATGGAATTGGTAATTTTACCGAGAAATCTCGGTGAAATTATTGACTTTCTCGGTAATTTTACTGGACCCCGGTAAAAACGCCAATATTTTTTATCGACTATGGTAGAATTACCGAGATAAAATGGCAAAGTTACCGGGAATTGATTTTCCAATAAAAGTGGTATTCTTACCTGAAAAAAAAACAGTAAAAATACCGGTTTTTAGGTAAGCTTACCAGTCTGTCTTGGTAAAATTACCAATAATTGGTAAGAAAAAGTGAGATGGTACAGGTACCAACGGACCCTGGTAAAAACGCCGAGAATTTTTTTTCAGTGAACGAGACACGGTGGTGACCACTGTTCTGCCGTGCTGCATACGACGTTTTTCCTCAGCGCGGTAGACTGTGAGATCGGCTCGGAGAGCGCAACATTCCGTACTGGTGTGCAGTCCGAAGGACTGAAAGTGAAAGAGATGACACGCAAATCTGAGGTCACGCCACGGAGGCTCGCCGACCGCGCGTTCCTTACGTCGCGAGCCTTCGCCGCCCTTTGAACCGAACGTTTTCAAGGTGAAAGAGCCCCCCGGATCGCTCTTGCGGCGAGCTGGTCACTTTAAAATGCCTTGGAAACGGGATTTCTTGGTTGTTACGTCGAGTTGAAGAAGTGATAATGAGCTCTGAGAAGGCCGGGCTCGACAAAGATGACGTCAAAGACACCATAGATAGAGAGGAGACACTGGTCACGGTGGAGATTCTATTCGAGGACTTGGAATGTCTTTCTTGACCGCTTTGGATGAGAGGGGCTACACTTCAAGCAGGGGCTTTGCTTTGCATTGGGGCTTGTTGCTAACTTCTGACGATTGTCATCAAAGGTGCTTGCTATCACCCTCGGCATCGTCTATGCCGAAAAGATCTTTTTTTCGAATAGAGAATTTGCAGGGGTCTGAAATTTGATTAATTTCGTGTTTAAGTGGAAACTACCGAGTGGACTGAACAGGAACACGAGGATACCCTTGGTTCATGAATTGAACAATTATTACAGAAGATATGACAAAATGATCGAATCTGCTAAAATACATGTGTCTGTATGGGAAATGCCTCCAGAGGACGTCACTAAGCGGTGCATTTTCTCACTTTTGAATCGATTTTTATACTATTTCCCATATCAGAAAAAAATTATAAGCAGTACTGTGAAATCAGCTCTTTAAGCACTTTCAGATAAAGCAATAAAAAATTTCCATGCAAATTCTCCATTGATGCACAAAATCTGTTTATAACTAATTGTAAGGGAGCAGGTATGATTATGTACTTTGACGAAACTTCACAACGCTACAACCAATCGAAATTTTACCAATTAATTTTTTTAAGCTATCTGCATTTCGGGATGCCCATCTAGGTACCCACAATATTCATCATTTTTTTTTGGGGGTGTAAACAGAAATTCATCCCGTCGCTCTGGTGTCTGGTGGTTTGTTTTGGTGATTGATGTACTCCATGTTTTGAAGACAACTGCAATCGTTCGTCCGAGGATTAAATCACGTACCCATTACCAAAGCAAATAGACAAGAATGACTCGGGAACTGACATAAACAAACTCCAATGACTGACGAAAGTTCAGCGTGTTGTGGACTTTCCCTTGAAAGCTCACAAATGGCTGGAGGCTGATTTCTGGTCCAGTCTCCAGAGAGCACTCGCGGCCAAGTCATAGGGCACGATCAATATTGAAACCGGTCCCTGGATTCCGGCATTCGGAGGAGATCAATATATCACTCATGCCGGCCGCTGTGAATCGAAGCCATGGCCAGTGTGGAGGGCTGCGCAGAATTGGATCTGGATCTGTTATCATCTCCCCGTCATCTCCCCAACAACCCGCGGCGTCTAGACTGATTTCGCTCCTGTTGGGCCCCGGCCCCCGCTGCGTTTCGGCTCTTGGGAATGCATTTTAGGGGTCGTCCGTGCTGTTCTGCCGTGCTAAGGAAAAACGCCGTATGAATATTCGAGAGTTGCCAATTTTCTCCTTTTAAAAAACGTATTTTTGAGGCAACAGGGATGGACTTCTGGCGTAGATCCGCTGGTATTTCCAGAAAGGATCGCGTCAGGAATGAGACGGTATGGGAGATCATGGATGCCAAGCAGACCATCGTGCATGACATTATGACAAAACAACTCATTTGGTATGGTCGTGTCCAGAGAATGGCAGGAGACAGGTTGCCGAAGAAGGTCCTTGACTGGGTTCCTCCTGGGAGAAGACGCAGAGGGCGCCCAATGAAAGGTTGGAGGGAAGGGATTGAAGCGGAAATGTTAAGGTGCTCAATCCCCCAAGATTTGTAGTTTGAAAGAGAGCAGTGGAGGTTAGGAGTCGTAGAGCGCGAGGGAGTGCTGTAAAGTGACTTATATGTATGTATTTTTGACAACATTCATGCATATTTTTTCTCGAACTTTTCAGATATTTTAGATTAAATTGCGTACAAAATTGTCTGACAATTTTGGAAAATAATATTCACAATTTTCCCAATAAATTCGGTTTTTATCAGAGGAAACTTGGCAACGTCTGAAGGCTCATACGGCGTTTTTCCTTCCCACGGCAGTGTTATACTTCGGAGAACGACCTATGAGCCTTCGAGCATTGTTAAATTTCCTTCAATAAAATAAGAATTTTTAGGGAACTTGTGCATTGCTTTCACCCAATTTTTCATCGAGTTTTATTCGCAATTAATTTCAATGTATCCGAAAATTTCCAAGAAAAATATTCATAAAGTCCCTTAAAAATGAATGATTTATGGGGAAAATTTGGCACCACCTGAATGTTCTTACAACGTTTTTCCGTAGCACGGCAAGAGGTGGATGGATCCAGGCTACTGAGAACGATTGTCCCTCACTGACGCGGCACTCTTAAGATCGTACTCAAAGTCGTTCTGCACTCAGCTTCTTTTCTTACCTATAGTGGACCTGTACATTATGATTAAAGATGATCGTTCAATACAGCATCGTAAAAAGGACAATTTTTTACCAACTTCCAAGTAAGTAAAATCCAACCGTACTTTTGGAATGGAGCTTTGCGAGGAAACCTCCATTGCGAAAATTACGAAATTCTATGTACAAATGAAAAACTGCTATGTATTTGACAAATTTTAAGGTATGTCCCGACTTGACTCCAAATTTCCGAGTTGTCCATAATCTCCCTACGAAGGTACGCTAACTCTGTACATCGAGCCTGAAGAACAAATCCACTCGCGAAAATATTCTACTTTAAATCGGGTCAGTTGGTTGGTCGCGTTGCATTACGCCATGCGTGAGTGTTTGAAAATCCCTTGCAACGGCCACTTGGACCATTCTTTGTCCGGTCAATCAATGAGGAGCTATCAATCAAGGCATATTGTTTACGCGGACATTGTCCATTCGGTGCGGTGTTTGTCTTTGAGCGAGAATTGAATTTCTGTCGCTGCGCCCGTCGTCCGGAGTGCAGCGCTGCTGCCGTGCTAAGGAAGAACGCCGCATGAGCCTTCAGACGTTGCCAAGTTCACTTCGATAAAAACCTAATTTCATTAGAAAATTGTGAATATTTATTTCCGAAATTTTCAGACACTTTTGTATACGCAATATAATCTAAAATCTTTGAAAATTTTAACGAAAAATATGCATGAATGTCGTTAAAATATATGTTTTATCGTGAGAAGTTTGGCAACTCTGGAATGTTCATACGGCGTTCTTCCCTAGCACAGCGGAGCGTTCTTCTGAAAGTATTCAAACGTGTAACTTTGTAACAAAGCGTAAGGCCGTGAACGCCCTCGCCCTCGCTTTGGCATTCGGCCAGAAGCGCGTAAGTGCATAGGGTTTGGGCTGGAGTTAGGCGGTTTTTGCCTAGCACGACGGTCTGGCGCGGTGTATTGGGAGCGAGCCGCAAGCTACGCTGTTGCGCCTGGCAAGCGATCAGCTGGACCTGGACTCCGACACGATTTCAGCCGTGTTTTTTGTCAATGGAAATGGTGTCAACATGTAGAATCTAGAGTCCACCGTCGCACAGTGGAGCAGCGCATAGAGCGTATCTATGAGCAGAGTATGAACATCCGAAGATTCGGAATTCAAAACTTGGTAAGTGGAATCGAGTGTTGATAAAAGTGTGCGATTTTTCTCTGATTTAATGGAAATTAATTGGCAAGAGCAAAGCAATCCTTTTCATGAAAATAATACCGAAGTTTTTGGAATGGCTTCAAATAAATTATGTCTGAGCCCATGCATTTTTGATCTTTCACTATGTGCGGAACACCGTGACCGGGCACAATCCTAGCAACAGCTGATAGCACTTACCAGGTTTTGAATTTCCATTCTCTATAAATGTTCTACAATGCTGGGAAAGAACACCATGCAAACATTCGGTCGTTTCCAATTTTCCTATTTTGAGTAGACTCCTTTTGATTTTGATTTTTGGTAATACATTTTTAGGAAATTTTCTCGCTCTTAAATTTAGCGTAGGTATCTGAAAATTTCAAGCAAAAAAATGTTCGATTTCTCTCAAAGTTAAATACCGTATTAATTTTTCATACACTCCATATTTTTTAAGAAAAAAAAAATACTTAATGTCGTCAGTGGACTTAATATTATAATCCGTGGTTTTGTAAAAATTGAATCCTCTTAATTTAGTCTTTAATTTGATTAAGAGTATTTCTACGTCAATTGAACATATTTATGCTAAAAGGAACTATGTGCACAGGGATTGCGTGTAACGTAGTTCCTTTTAGCACACATACGTCCAAATTCATAATCTAAAATCCATAAATAGCAAAATAGTAAGAAGATAAGCTGAATAGTCACTAGCTTGTTACTCCATGTTATAGCTCCCAGATCTTGTCTGTTAGTCATCATGACACATTTACGCATGCAAGCCTTTCGTAGTTATCTGCGTCGAAACATTGCAGGTTGATAGAAGACATTACTGGAAGCTCTCCAGAAAGTCACCCATCGCGGATAGAAGTAATAACATCATACAAGCCTTAATTTCAACTCACGGGAAAATCCTCGCCAAAAGTCTTGTAAAACATGGCCGCGTATGCACAAGGTCTCAACTTTGATCCAATTACAGATCAATCGGGCTCACCGATCTACAATCCTGTCTTGCAGTCAAAGAGGAGTGGCGATTTTAGAAAATTGGCAACACTGCTTTTAATCCATTTAAACTTATGTAAAACAATCGATTCCAGGTGAGGCAACCTGCTTCTTGTCATTTTGGACTTTATGTATGGAAAGGGTCTCTTTCAAAAGGACCACATTTTATAATGGACCACTAGACAAGGTACGAATTTAAGCATTCTAATACATGCTTCTTGACCAGAATTTCACGTAGAACACGATGCGAACAACAAAAATTACCGAAAGCAACTCCTCACGATGATATTTAATGATTCTTGATGCGTAAATTCAAACCACCCGCTCATGAAAACTCAATGCTCTACGTGATTCACATCACGCGCTAAACGTTATCATGACAGTCTCTGCGATATAAAAATCTGGCAATCTCAATCTTGACGCTTTGGCTCAGCTATAGCAAATTGCTCATAGTTTGAACAACACATGGTGGGAAATGAACATTGCTCGATTGAGAAGCTTGCTGAAACCGTTGTAGTGCTCGATTTGACTCACGGAGAGCTTTGAGTTTCTTGTGAGCGGGCAGTTCAAATTCATCGTAACCAATGTGAAACAAAAACGTTAATACCTTCGTTAAGAGTTGGTTTCAGTAACTTTCGTTGCGTGAATCGTGTTCTACGCGAAATTCTGGTTAATAAACATGTATCAGATTGCTTAAATTCATACCTTGTCAAGTGGTCCATTAGGAACTACCGTTTCAGACTCATCTGTAAAAACACTTAGGTGCGTAGGAAAGTAAGGGTGTGTACGTTGTTTCTAAATCGAGCCAGATATTGTAGTCCGTAATTGCGAAATGTAGTCCGTTTGATGTTCGGCAAGTGTACAGCATGTTTGCATGGCCACGTTTTGAATTTTATTAAGGTGCACGCAGGTTCGTTGAGGGAAAATTTGGTGGAAAAATTTGGGTCAACTGCAGTGTTCGAAACTCACCTTGGAGTTTCAGGATCCATGTGGCGCATCAAGCTCGATTTTTAGGGGCCATTGAAGATTTTTTAGGGGCCAAATTGACTTTTTGCCTATGTATCATGGCGCATTTAGTGACAAGTTAGACGCAAGGTGTTTTAGTTACAGAACCATTAGATGTTACTTGGGGAAATTTCGAAAAACCACCAAACAAAAAAACTGGGATTTTTTTTTTTTTGGGGGGGGGGGGCAATTTTTAGGGGCCACGGTGGCGCAGAACCTTCATTTTTTAGGCGCATTTGGCACTTTGGCGCCTATGAGTTTCGAACACTGGGCAACTGATACCAAAACGGTCGATTTTAGTATCTTCGGTTGCGGGCCTCTATGCTTCGTGGTATTCTTTTCATCGATGTCGATTTACTCCGGAGTTTATGGTCACGTTAAATCGCCACGTGACCTCACAGCAAGGCCGATTTTTATACGCGCATCATACTGTACGTGGAATTTTGATTTGCTCACGTGGGACTCCCATAGCGAGGTGGGTTTTGGATTTCCCCTTGCGTTGACGGGCGTCACGTCGCCTTTGAAACGAAGTGCACTCCTACTGAAAAATTTTACTAACATGAAAAAAACCCAAGTACGAATACTGATCTAATATTAGTTAACTAATACCATGCATAAAGTGATCGTATCCGCCCGCAGTATACAGGGTGTTTCAAAGCACCCGTGCCAGGCTTTTTTCTCAGTTTATAGTCGTGCGAAGTCAATTTAAATTGATCCAAAAATAACCTTGTGAAAAGGAGGTCTGCACGCCCTTCCAAAATTGCTCTTAAGTCGCAAAATTGACATAGATTCTCCGGAAAAATGTGGTGTTCGAGATAATTGACGAGGGATCTGAATAATAGAGATATGTTTGATGCCCCGCAGCCCGTGATACGATATAAAATGATGAAAAATTAAATAGCTGGTAACAAGGATGAATTTCATGTACAACCAAAACGTTTCGCTGAAAATTCTGCCATGCTCAGTCGGATAAAAACGGTAAAAAATTGTAAAAATCTAAAAACGTAGCACTTGGCTGTATCTTAAAAAGGGAGAAAAATTGTGTTATCATATTACTACGTCCAGTAATACGTTTTTAGATTTTTACAATTTTTTACTGTTTTTATCCAACTGAGAAAGGCTGAGTTTTCAGCCGAATCGTTTTGGTAGTATTTATGTGAAAAGCCTTCTTAATTACCAACTACTTAATTTGTTATTATTATAGATCTGAATATTGGATCACTAATGCCCATCAACATTCCAAGTAGTCGCCCCGTGTTCAAATCATACAAACCACAACATACATAATTCATTTATATTTGCGCGCAACCAGTGGACTCCCCGCTTATTTGAAAATTGGCGGGTGAATTTGTATATTTTCCCCCGCGCGGCACGGAATTGGCGGGAACCAATGAGAATGGAAGTTTCAACTTGTTTACATTAGAGTCCCTTTATACTGAGAGTCAAGACAATTTGAATCCATTTCTGATTGGTTCCCGTATTTTAGGCCTCCACAGTGTCACAAACGGGAATAAAGATTACATTTTCACCAATTGCAAAGATTATAATCTGAAATGGACCAGGGAATTACGGGTTCGGCCAGGAACAAACGGAATGAGAGGAGGAACGGAGAAAGGCATTTGAGAATGGGCCGATCAAAGATTACGAAAAACGTTCAATTTCTGTAATCTTTATTCCCGTTTGTGACATCCATGAGCCGAATTGTCTTGACTCTCAGTATAAAGGGACTCTAGTTTACATTCGCATGATTTTGATAACCTAGTTGTAAACAAACGATGTTCCTCACTTCCTCGTGAGTGTCGTGAATAAGTCCTTTGAATATTTAAAGTTACTTGTGCTGCTCAATTTCTTATATTAGTGCGAAGAAGTTTTTATTTGCCTATCTTAACTAGATCCCTCCAAAGAATATTCAATTCGGTGTTCCCTCGTTCAATCTCAAGTCGGCAACTCAAGGTGTGCTCTCAAAGTATCTGTAAGTTCTTACTAATTGTTTATTTTTTCCTCCTCGAAGTTTCACTAGCACTGTGTTCTTCGAAATGATCGAGGCTCTAAAATTCCAGGAGCCCTCAAACCTTCCATTTTGGTTCGAATGTCAATTTATTGCTCGCACTTATCACCAGGAATTCACCTGTCACGTTATGGTCTACCTACTCCAGATGTTTCTCAATGCCAATGTCTCACCAGTTTATTCATATCTTTTGCGTCACCTTAAAGAGGTTTTTCACAGCTGAAAGATAAAATACTTCTTGACTAGAAATAAGACTATGGAAGGTCTCAGTCAAATTCATATTGCGTGGTGTCTATTAAGGGGCGGACAAAGTTTAATTTTCTTACGATGATCATGCCGTAAAAGTTGTTGTAGATTCATAGATATCAATAAATGGATATTTTGTTTCTCTATCGTCCTGTTAGATTCTAAATTGTGGTTGTCACTGGTGCTATATAACCCAACACTATAAGGAACCTCTCTATGTTAGGTACCTACTTTCAAATCTCTGCGGAATAGTTCAGTTAAGCAGACCGTAAAATTCTGTTGTGTGCACCTTATGGAACTAGGATGTTTATCACCCAAGTATTTTGGTTTTACTAAAATTTATAATGAGTACAGTCCCTACGATAACTCAAGTCAGGTTAAAAATTAGTTACAACAATTCTGCCCTGCTAAAGAAGAACGCCGTATGAGCCTTCAGATGTTGCCAAGTTTCCTCTGATAAAAACCGAAATTCCTAGGAAAATTATGCATATTATTTTCCAAAATTTTCAGACAATTTTGTACGCAATTTAATCTAAATTACCTGAAAATTTCAAGGGAAAATATGCATGGATGTTGTCAAAAATGCATGTTTTATCGAGGGAAATTTGGCAACTCTCGAATGTTCATACGATCATACGGCGTTCCTCCTTAGCACGGCAGAACTGTAGATGTAACTACCACAAAATTCTTTCTATACCTCCATCAGTTTTTTCTGCAGTACCTTTCTGTAGAGTCGTCTAGCTAACCCTCCTTTCTCCCATGCCAAGCTTTTAGCCTCGAATGAGAGACCCTCCTCTCTTTCAGGTTGACCCATCTTACCGATGAAAATGTTGAATCTCATATAATACGTGATACCGGTGATGCGTTCAAGCATCTCAGATGTTTAGAAACATGCTCATATCGTTCCATATAGGCGCTGTATGCATTACGCACTCACACAAAAACGCCTATGACCACCTCAGTGCCCCATACGAAGACAGACCACGAGATGAATTTATAAGTGTGGGTGTTTTTAGCTGTCGATGTTATACTCGCTTAATCCGGGTACCAATCCGGCTGCCAGAGGCGGGCCAGGGCTGATCCACTTCATAGAGCAATCGAACTTTTGATTTGAAGAGATAATAAGACTGCTGCGTATGCTAGCGCAGGTCACTTATAACCATTAGCGCCGCTGCGTTGAGCATGTCTTTGCAACTCTAGATGAGTGCTCCAGCTCCTGCGCGCTGCTGCCGTGCATGAAATCAAATGGATTGAAGCGAACCAAACGGGACTTATTCACATTGAAAGTTTTGAAAAAAAAAAGACCAAAGTGCAGTGCTGCTGTGCTAAGGAAGAACGCCGTATGAGCCTTCAGACGCTACCAAGTTTCCTTCGATGAAAACGAAATTTCATAGGAAAATTGTGAATATTTCCCCCCAACATTTTCAAACAATTTTGTACGCAATTTGATGTAAAATTTCTGAAAATTTCAATGAAAAATATGCATGAATGTCGTCAAAAATATATGTTTTAACACGGGAAATTTGGCAACTCTCGAATGTCTATACGACGTGATTCCTTAGTACGGCAGAATCTTGCCGTGCTGAAGAAGAACGCCCACCAGCTTTTAGACGTTGTTATATTTCTCTCAGTGAGAAACCAATTCACTGGGAAAATTCTGAATATTTTCCTCAAAATTTTTCAAATGATTTTGTTCAAAAAATTATTTACAAATCCTGAAAATTTGTTAAGAGAAATTTGGCAACGTCTGGTGGCTCGTACGGCGTTCTTTCACTGGAAAAAAAACACATTGGATCTAGAGTCCAGACTCTTAAAAACATCGACCTGAAAAAGTACTCTTGATTCAATCGGATTTTTGCTTAAATCAAGAACAAGCCTCTTAATTTAAGCGGATTTCCTTTTGATTTAAGCAAAAATCTGATTGAATCAAGAGTATTTTTTCTTGTCAATGTTCTCAAGAGTCTGGACTCTAGATCCAATGTGTTTTTTTTTTCCAGTGCAGAACGAAGTAAAAGAACGCCTCTTGAGCTTTTAGACGTTGTTATATTGAGAGATGAGAGATGATTTATATGAGAAACCAATTCACTGGGAAAATTCTGAATATTTTCCTTCAAATTTTCAAATGATTTTGTTCAAAAAATTATTTACAAATTTTCCCGAAAATTCGTCAAGAGAAATTTGGCAACATTTGGAGGCTCGTACGGCATTCCTTAGCACGGCAGTGCTGAGATCCTAAAAATCCCTAGGATTCTGAACAGAAGCGGCAACATAAAAAGCGTCTAGATTCAAAGCTAGAGCGTTTGAACTATGACTCTGGGCGGGATCGCCGGGCTCGGGCCGTCAACCGCTCAAACGTCGCTGCGTTGAGAAATCGGCGCGACTAGGTAAATCAATTACTCGCACAAAACGCATAAAAGTGCGGTAATCGATTGGCTCATCGTCTTCGCGGTCAGCCTGGCTTTTTTATGCCAAAACAGCGAATCTACATCGGGTTTCTAACGGAGTTACGGGGTTTTTGCCCGGTTCAGCTTCGAATTCCTCGAGCCCTTTGAAACGGCTGCTCCCGGCCGTTTTTCTTGGACATCCATCTCCTCTGTTCACTCCGTTGTGAGCCTTGGTTCGGTTTTCGCTTACCGCTCTCACTTTTAACAACTCGTTTATTGGGCCGGTGACGGGGCGATAGATGGGATCGGGGCTTTTATTAGGCTCCTTGGAGGTGGGGTCGTTCGATGCAAATGCTCCAGTCGGTCTCTTAAACTAGTCTGAAATTTGCTCCGGTGATAGTCTCGATCTGGGGTCATTAAAACATCCAAATTGGATGTGATGTAACGGATTGAGACATTTGTGCGCAGTATGAAATACGATGAACTTTCCCGCGCACGTATGTACATAAAACCAGAGGCGAATTTGTAGATCTACTGAATTTGCGTCCTTAGTAATTACTATTTATTTGCTTGTTTTTCATTTTATGTTGTGTCATTCACAATTTAAGTATGTCATCTGCATAGGAAACGAATGACACTCTATGTTGGTTCTGAAACGAGCCAGAAATTTTAGTTTCTAATTGCAAAATGTAGTCCAATTATTCGTGCTCGAGCATGTGGGTATGAAGGTAAAATTTCGCTTCCTTTTATTTTAAACCCATACGGACTAAAAATTTCAAGAGCGCTCGTGACGAAATTTCACCAACGGAATCAACTGTAGGTTTGGCACCAGTTTGGGCACTTGAGAACTTGACGTGTGCTTTTGGGCTCTTTTTAGAACTTAATGTCCTTAACTCATAAAGCGCATGTTGAAGCCAGACCGTAATGCACTCATTATTCTGATATCATACGGATATGAAACTGTGAGGTACATACACGTGCTACATGCCGCTTGGCGGAGGTGAGCATGAATTGAACTTACTATCTTATCCTCCACTCTTCTCGTGCCGGCTCTACTATCAAGCTTTATTATACTCGTCCAATGAGGAGTTTGCACTCGGAGTAGCATTGCGAGGTATCGATATATTCCCTCGAAAAATATTCGACTCATAGAGTCTTGTTATAGATTGCATGTATGGCGGCGGAAATTTTTAGACGTCGCATGACACTTGTGATACTTTGGCCGGAAGGTGACGATCTATGGCGGTTAGGCGTCACAGAGCACCAGAGAGTCGTGTAAAATCAGCTACTGTGTGCATAGCTGTCGTGTCTTGGAACGTGAAAAATTGACAGAATTTTCATTCATCTGAAAAATGATGTCTGCCCAATTAATGGGCGCAGCGTGTCGCATTGAAGTTGGAACTTCAAAGAGGCCGGAGATGAGTACGAAGCTCACTAGACAGGCGGACCAGATTACTGCCGTGCTAAGGAAGAACGCCGTATGAGCCTTCAGGCGTTGCCAAGTTTTATTCGATAAAAACCGAATTTACCGGGAAAATTTTGAATATTTTTTTCCAACATTTTCAGACAATTTTGTACGCAATTCACTCTAAAATATCTGAAAATTTCAAAGAAAGATGTGCATAAATTTCGTCAAAAATACATGTTTTATCGAAGAAAATTTGGCAACTTCTGAATGCTCATACGGCGTTCTTCCTGAGTACGGCAGATTACGAAACACCGAATGGCGACTCATCGAAGTGCGATCCCGGTGCATGGCATCGTCCTGGGTCTCGCACTAGCAATGCCAGTGCCGCTCATTAATTAGGATAACGCTGTCATTACCAGAACTGCCGCCGCAGCCACACCGACCACACCAATCCACCACGCCGCGCCGCGCCGCTCACAGATTCACGATTATTTTCACCGCTCAAGCCATCGTCGTTAAAGACTGCGGCGTCGCACAGAAGATTCAGGCATCGAGAAGAGTCAGACATATTTTAGACTGAAACTGCAAAAGCTTCATGTTCGTCCAGTCGAAAAACAAATCGTATGGGGTGCTCAGGTAAGGGAAGAATGGGTGTCGATGGGGGCAGTGTTTGAGCCCACCCTGCACGGAGAAAAAAAAAAACTCGTGCGTGGGACCCGAAGTTTAGGTCATATGGATCTCTGAAGTTTTCAGATTGAGCATCTGAACACTGTAGGTCTAGCTGCCGAGGTTCGGATCACACATCTGAAACTTCAGTTCTTACATTTGAAGCACTTCAGATGTGAGAACCGAAGTACTTCGGATGTGAGAACCGAAGTACTTCAAATGTAAGAACTGAAGTTTCAGATGTGTGATCCGAACCGCGGCAGCTAGACCTAAAGTGTTCAGATGCTCAATCTGAAAACTTCAGAGATCCATATGACCTGAACTTCGGGTCCCACGCACGAGTTTTTTTTCTCCGTGTGAATTTCCTCAACTCTTATCTCTTGCTCACGGAGGGTCTATATTTTACTGAGTGGATCATAATGTGGTCGGTCACTTCTGGTCTTTGTTCGGGTCTATGAGACACAAATTGGCCTAAAACATGGATCTGAAGGACGATTTTGGCAAAAATTGCAGGTTTGCCGTCGAATGCCGAAAAATCCAAATGTTCCAAATGGGCCTCAGAGCGATGTTTAGGCCAATTTGTATGTAATAGACCCGGAAAAAGACCAATAATTGCCCTATCATAATGCTTTATGTGAAATATAGATCTTCAATTTCCGGGAACAAAAAACTGTAGAATTGAGAAAATTCAAGGTGGGCCCAAAAACGGCCCTTATCGATACCTGTTTTTTATATTCATTCAGTCAAAAAAATAATTTTATGGGGTGTATTGAAAGGAAAATTTTACGGAATTTTTTTTTGAAAGAAAATATTTTTTTATTTTTTTAATTTTTCGAGTTAATGGATCCACTTTTGAACTTCTATGTTTTATTTACGTATTTCAGAAAATTCAGATAGGGTGGGCCAAAAACAGCCCGTATACCGATACCCCTTCTTTTGACGTTAATTCGGGGTGGATAGGAGGGACAAGTTTACGAGAAAACCATTAGAACCACTTTGAACTCATGCGTTTTATATTTACGGAGATAGAAGCTTTCAAACTTTCCGCATTAAGTCCGACCTCTCTCATCAACTCGCTCCACTGTGCGTTCTAACTGGCCTCGGGCGGGCTTCAGTCCTTGCATCTGCCCGCTCTTTACGGCTTGCATTAAGAAATGCAATCCAAGCATGCATCTAGGGGCGTAGAGTGCATTACACTCAAAGATGAGCTGAAGTTGTTTGAGGGTCCCTCTTGAGTTGAGTATCGCGTAGAGACAAAGTATATTTCGGGACCTCGCGCTAACGATCTCTACTGATGCAGAAGTTATTTTCGGTGATCACCAACCATCAATGACAGCCATGTCAACCATTAGACAGGATGAGAAATCAAATTTCAGGCGTTATGCTTTCCTATCTAAATTACACTCGGAAAATATTAGAAATTTCCTCATCTAATTCACGAAGAAAAAATTAACTTTTCCAGGTCACACATTAGAATCAGTCAATAGTCTATTCAATCTTCGTGCTCGCGAATAGACCGAAAGCAACGTAGGTCGAGTAAGGCGTTGAAAACTATGATACAACCAAATCATAGGGGTGTGCTCCGCGAGCATTTTGGGGCAAGAAAGTGGAGACTAATTTAAGCCGAACTGTTGTTTTGGCAATTAGAAAATTAACAGCTCAGAAAACGTGGGTTTCGAGAGAAATCAGCTGATTTTGCTAATCTGCCTTATTTAAAGCACGTATGCGAATCCGTACTTTTCGAACGGGGGAGGGGGTCCGGGGGCTTCCCCTAGAAAATTTTCGAAATTTTAAAGCACCTAACATACAGTTTTAGTCTATTTTGTCATGAAAAATTACCAAATACAAGCTTCCTTCCTCCTTCTTTCATCCGTTCCTTCCTGTTCTCCTTTTTCGCTTTTTCTTCTTCCCTGGAAGAAAAAACACATTGGATCTAGAGTCCAGACTCTTGAAAACATTGACAAGAAAAAATACTCTGGATTCAATCGGATTTTTGCTTGAATCAAAACGAAATCCGCTTAAATTAAGAGGCTTGGTTCTTGATTTAAGCTAGATTCTGATTGAATTAAGAGTACTTTTTCTTGTCGATGTTTTTAAGAGTCTGGACTCTTGATCCAATGTGTTTTTTTCCAGCGTTCCTTTTTTTCGGGCAAACGAGGGGGGGGGGGGGCGTGCACCCCCCACACTCCCATCTTGGATCCGCCTATGTCAAGGCACATTTGATAGATTACGATTAGGCGACAGACACATTTGAACAGAAACCTCGTAAAAACGTTCTTTCTCTCGAATGAACTTTATTTATTTTCAATCTCACGCGATTCCCCCCAACATGCACGCGAGGCAAAGTGAAGCCCTCGGAAACGAAAATCCAAGGAATGCGTGGACTCGGAAACTCGGAGCGGAGATGGATGGAGTGGCGCCAGGCCAGGGAGTTGGACCAACTCGGCCGGTGGATGATGGATCGGGAAGACAGGAGGTGGATGGTGGAATTCGTGAGTTAATAGGCGTTTTCAGCGGGCTCATTGATGCGTTGCGCCCGACGAGTGTACTGAACCCGCGCCTCGCTCCGGCTCAGCAGGCCGAAACCTCGTATCCGACGGGGGTTTTCACGGCAGTTACGCGGTTCTTGCCGGACGCGACCGTGTAATTTCACACGGACATCGCACGATGATCGCACAATGGCCTCGGCGCGACGCGACGCGACGCGACGCGAGGCGGCATAATGCGCTCACGCATGCCGCCGCGCGGCGCGAACGCACTTCACACCTCCAGTTTGCCACGTTTCGGCCCGATTTTATGACTCTTTAAGCCACCGTCATAAGGAAGAGGGCCATAACCCGAAGCCGCGTTCTAGTTTCGGAGGATCCGATGATGATGTGTTTCAGGACGCAAACAGCACTCATTCTGATGTGCACAGGGTGTCCTATGATTAAAAGGACACGTTGAAATCGAAAGGAACCATGTTTGGACGGAGTTAAACAGAAGGGAACCAAGCCACATCGGGATCGAGCCGAGAAAAAGAGGTTTAAAGTTTGGCTCCTGCGTAAGACTCAATGTAAGAGATAAACTTCAAGTTCAATTTCTGCAAAATTTGCTCCAGCAAAAACTTCGAATTTTTGGCGGTAGATAGTAGAGCAGTGAAGTTCAAAATCACTCATAACTCAATTTTTTCCAAAATGTGGGTTGGTTCCTTTCTGCTTAACTCAGTCCATTTATTGTGACATGAGCCCCGTCATGCATGTGCTCCAGTGGCGTGGCGTGCCTTGCGATATATCGATAGATCTGCTATTTAAACCTATGGAAAAGGATCGATAACCAAGGTGTTCGCAGCGAAAACCCTAATCATCGATTCTGCACCACAGTTTCAAATGGGGAATTATCGAAAATCGATCTTTCACGCCCCGTCACTGATGTGCGCTAATGGATCTCAGGGCTCATGCCGGAATTAATTAATTTAAATAATTAATTAATTAATTAATTAATTTTAATTTTAAGTTAAATGCATCCAAACGGCAAACGACATGACTGCTGCAGCGTGTTCTATGGATAAAAATAAGACATTTTCCCTTGAAACACCTGACTACAGTTCCCCAATTTTTCGGGTAAATCATCCATTTTTCTGAATTTTGGTGACGGTTGTTGACCAAAACGCATGCAAAATTTCTAGCACCCATTTTGGCGCTAAGCTCATCCATGGCCTCAAAAATATAAATATCACAAGTTAGAGAGGGATCTTGGGGCCTTTTTCCTAGTTTCTTGTGCTGAAAGATCCAATGCCCCTCCCCTCCCCCCCCATCCTCCTCTAACTTGAGATATTGATATTTTTAAGCCATGAACGAATTCAGCGGTAAGAATTACAGCTGGCTAGGGACTAGCTATTTTTCATGAGTCGTGGTTAAAAGCCGTCGCCAAAATCCAGAAAAATCGATGATTTTCCCAAAAAATTGGGGGGGAGGGCGTAGCTCCATTGGGGGACACTTTTTGAGAAAAAAGAAACTTACCAGCAGGAATATGTTTTACCCATGTAGAAGTAGAACATATACTTGGGCAGTATCTCAGCTATACCCGGGGACACCCTGTATTCCTAAGTCGATTGTATTTAGTTACGAAAGGACCACCCGCGCACTTTCAGCGCTTCCATCTTTTCAAAATAAAAGCCTCCGTCACGGAATTTCTAAAAGGCCTCGGTGAGAATCGTAAATGCAGGCAGCAGCGTTTGATCGGTGGTGCAAGTACCTAATTACCTCATTACCAGACCAGGATCACATTCGAGACCTAATCTTAGAACCGCGCTCTCGAACTGGGCACTTGCATTTCTGTCTAATATACAGGGAGCGCATAATCGTTTCGAGATGTTTGAATCGTTGAGATGTTAAGAGCTCTCCACTTTTCGGCGCGTCCGGCGTCCGGTCCTGCCAGACTACTCGTATGTTGCCAAATTTGCGTGGGAAAAAGGTTTCACTTGTTAGAAATTGAACTTAATTTTACCATGAGAGCTACTGTCACTGGCTCATTCTTAGAAGCACCTATTTGAATTGGGAAACTTATGGCATCCACGCTGTTTTTAAAATGAGCCAGAAATAATGGTTCTTCATTGCTAAATGTGATCCAATTAGGATTCATCGGTTAGCGATCGAAGGCCCTGAATTGTACCTTTTCTAGAGCGAAAATTTAAAATGAACCAATCAACCAACCTACACTGGAAAAAAAGTCTCTTGGATCAAGAATTCAGACTCGTAGAAAATTTGACAAGAAAAAATACTCTTGATTTAATTGGATTTTTGTTTGAATCAAGAGCTAAGCCCTTTACTCTAAGCGGATTTTCTTTTGATACAAGCAAAATTTCAATTGAATCAAGAGTATTTTCTCTTGTCAATTTTTTAAGAGTCTAGACTTTAGATCCAAGATACTTTTTTTTCAGTGTACTCGTACAAAATCCCTTAAGATACCGTCATCTCTATGAATGAATATCAAAGAGTAACTTTCTAATTTTTTTCGCCAAATAACGTTTAGCAGAGCATTTTGTAAGTGGAAATCTCCATCAATAACATACCCATAAAATCTTCGTGTTTAAGGTGATTCGATGGACGCCATATTTTGTGTCAGAACGGCATGCGATATATCGCATCAATTGGCTCCATTTTTTCAGCTACTCGTCATTTTCCTCCAATTTTGAGATCGCAATTCTGTTGTCAAGAGACTAAAGCACTCACTTACCAATTTTGACAAAGAAATTCAACGCAATAAAGGCGTGGTTTTTTTTAGAGAGAAAACATCGCATTCGATACTAATATCGAAACTGCACTCGAATGCTATATTTTCTCTCTAAAAAAACCACGCCTTTATTACGTTGAATTTCTTGGTCAAAATTGGTAAGAGAGTGCATTAGTCTCCTGACAACAGAATTGCGATCTCAAAATTGGAGAAAAATGACGAGTAGCTGAAAAGATGGAACCAACTGATGCGATATATCGCATGCCGGTCTGACACAAAATATGGCGTCCATCGAATCACCTTAAAGAAAAAAGAAAATCACACAAGGCACTCAGCAAAAACGGCGTCGACTTTGTCGAGCAAATTGGACAAAAATTCTTGACGAAAAAATTCGTCGTTCACGGAACCTCATGGAAGTTTCCTCTTCTGCATAATTTCCTGCAGGGACCGGAAGAGTCTTGGAGTGTTTCCGATAGTAACAAAATGGACCAGATAAAATATTATAATTAGGCGATTGGTTTGTATCAAGAATGTATTCGAGGTCAAGTTGATCAATCTTTGTAAAAAAGATCCTTCCTCTCAGGAACACTATTTAAGGGTATGAAATGCGAGTTTTAAGAAGTCCACACACACTGTTATAACGCTACGCATTGTTGTTACCGTGTATCAGGTCACGACTTCCGACTCAATTAAAAAAAAAAGGATAAATGTTGAAATAACTTTAATATCCATTCCAACTTTTTACATCCATTCACCTTTAATTTTTTATTTCATATTTATTGGTTTATGATGAATAATCAATCAAAACAGATGAAGGGGATTTTTTTGTTTTAGTTCATTTCGTCGTTCTTCTAACGTGAAGGCGTATCTCTATTTCCATATGAGCACCGTAAAACCTAGACTTACACGGAGGGCAGGGCTCACGAGAAAATTGAGGTATACCCTTACGCCAGAGAAAGGACGATTTATGTTAATTGGTTCTTCATCATAAAAAATTCAAATTTTCATTTTGTCATATCCATGTTGTGGGCATCCGAGAGTGGGCCGAGGCCACGCCACCCCGGGGGAAATTTTTGCAAGACACAAATTTTACCGATCAGTCCAATTCAAATTTTCCAAACGGGATGCATTCGTATTCAGCGGAATTTCCCCGCGCATTTCCTCACCTTCCGGTCTAAGTATCACAAGCGCCATGCGACGTTTAAGAACTTCCGCCGCCATTTCATTTTTTTAACAGAGAAATTGTGCAACGAAGCTATCCAAAAATTTCACTGAATTTTCTTTACGATGCCGGTAAAATGCAGGGAAATTTTTAAATAGATTCAACCAACAATTTTTCTGTAAAAAAATAAAATGACGGCGGAAATTTTGAAACGTCGCATGGCATGGCGCCTGTGATACCTTGGCCGGAAGGTGACGAACTGACGATGTGTGTATTTTATGTGTAAAAACATTGAGTGTGTGTAAAATAATGACAACATAGAATCTCTGTATTTGACTATCCGTGAGTGACATTGACAAACATGTCTTCAATGACATTAGAAGCATCATTAGTGCCATCTAATGCTGCATTGAAGCCGTCATGCGTGATCGCAATGATAGTTTTTCGCCTGAATCATTAAGGACCACTCTTACCACTGTTATTGTGATCTTAAATCAACATTTCTCTCAGCTATTGGTAATTTACCCGTGAGTTTGCATCAATAAAGGAGGGGGGGGGGGGTTAAGGCCCCAACGAAAATTCCCCAGGCGGCAACCCTGGAAGGGGGCAAGGGCCGAGGCATTTTCGAACGGGTCCGATTTCTCGCGGATCACGAGTTCAGGGTTTGCATCGCAGAAAGCTCCGTTCCCACAACTCATACGATGCCTTTAACACTTACTTCGTTGCTTGGCTAACAAAAGGGCGTAACTACATATTTAAATGAGCCCGGAGAGACATCGAATTGAATGGAGGGCAGGGTTCACTGCAGAGTGTAACGACTTATTTCACAGCTCAGAACGAATCTGAATGGTAACCATCTCTGAGTATCGTTTCGAGTTTATTAACTCTCACCCCTTTATCGATACTTTTGACACTTTTTACTTTCTCGCTCCCTGTGGCGTGGCGTGCTTTGCGATGGTTGATCTGCCGTCTAAACGTACGGAAAAGGATCGATGAACAGGGTGTTCGCAACTAACACTTTAACAATCGATTCTTTGTCATAGTTTCAAAAGGGGAAATATCGATAGTTGGTTATCACGACTCGCCACTGCTCGCTGTCCTTGAGGGTAGAGGAAGTATTGTCGTTCTAATTGAATCGGTTTCTGTCAGATGGGCGAAACTCATGAGCCCTGGCTTTCGTTGATCACGCAGGACGCTAAGGCTCATGAGTTTTTGGAATTACGCTTGTCGAACAGAAACCGATTAAATTTAATCTTTTCGAGAGGGTAGAAGTATTAGTGAACATGCCTGGAATCAGTGAAAATGAAAGCTTTGAAAAAATATACCGAGGCAAAATGTAATGATGTAACACTAACTTAATATCTAGTTGTCATGTTCTGAATAAAAGTTTAAAACAAAAATGTAATGCATTTCAAAGATTGTGGGACTCTCATGAAACCCATACTGAGAACCTTCGTTAGCTCTCTACACTGAAAAAGAGATTGGTAGAATTTACCATTCCTTCACGCTGTATTTCACACAGCGTTAATTCAGAGTCAATTCTGGCAGAAAGGTAAACGTTACCATATACTGGTACAAGTAACCATTCCCGTGGCAGAATGGACTTGAAGATTGGTAGAATTTACCATTCCTTCACGCTGTATTTCACACAGCGTGAAGGAATGGTAAATTCAACCAATCTTTTTTTTTCAGTGTAGCTTAATTTTCTCTAATGGCAGGAATCATAAGTCATCAGGCACATTAGACAGTCTAGTGTCTAAAATAATGAAAATTACGTACAAAACTTGGCGCGCTGAACATTTTCATTCCTTATTTATAACCGTGAAATGGCAACGAGTACGCTCTCTCAGGGTAAAGATTCTCGACGGACGAGAAATTCCAAGACAGACGGGGAAATAATTTATTCTGCAGTTAAATAGGATCCCTAAATTCATCCTTGAAATTAACGAAAAAAAAGTATTTAAAATAAACCGAACGGGCGAAAATATTTTTCTCTGATGGTGGACTGGCCGAAGGCGCGTGGAGGAGGAACCCAGGCCCCTCTTCAAATATTTCCATACGGAAAAGAGAGATCATATAATTGCCTCTTTAGTCAGTCTGCTTTTTGTAATTCATCGTATTTTTCTAAAAACGCCTACACGATACTGCTTCACGGTCCTAACTTGCCCTGTGAATGCTGAGTGGTCCTGCCGTTAACTCTTGGGAAGTTAGATTTTGATTCTTCCTGAGCAAGTTAGGTACACATCATTCAGTGGCGAGGCCTGAATGATCGACTATCGATATTTTCTCATTTGAAGCTATGGTAAAGAATCGATTGTTAAGGCGTTTGTTGCAAACACCTTGTTTATCGATCCTTTTCCGTAGGTTTAAATAGCAGATCAATCGATACATCGGAGAGCACGCCACACCACTGATATCATTCCAGCCGACAATATTTGAAGATAGAGCAGAGATAAGTATCGAAAATGAGAAGAAGATGAAATGTCGCTAACAATCACATCGTATTGAAAGTAAAAGCATTTTAAATTATTCAGAATTATTAAGTCATAAAAAGCAGTAACGTGATACATGAATTTCAGAAATGCCAGTTCATAATAGGTAAACTCGAGTTTTTACAATCAAAAGTATGACGTTTGTAGTTTCATGTAATAATCATTACTAATAGGGTGTTTTCAAGGTACAAAAAAAGAAAGGAAGGAAGAAAGAAAGACAGAGAGAGAGAGAGAGA
This sequence comes from Bemisia tabaci, assembly GCF_918797505.1. Taxonomy (NCBI): domain Eukaryota; kingdom Metazoa; phylum Arthropoda; class Insecta; order Hemiptera; family Aleyrodidae; genus Bemisia; species Bemisia tabaci. The sequence goes on along the minus strand of NC_092799.1, from coordinate 13,408,030 downwards.
GAGAGAGAGAAGAAAAAACTGTGTTAACCATGCGTTTTTTTTATGATTCTTTGTATAGTTTTTTTCAATTTTTTTTATTTTCCAACCGAAATCTGCCTCGCATTTGTGTTTTGGTGTTAGTTTCGGTTGCATTGGTGGTAGAACACCAGGTAACCCAAATTTGCTCTTGATTTCTGTAAAGTCTTCGTTAATTTAGCAGAAAAACAACGGAAAACCGGGAAACCCCGCTATCAGCCGAAAGCTTGGGTTACTTTATGTTCCGGTACCCATATTTTTCAAATTTATGCGTCATTTTCCCTCTCAGTGCGTACTAGATCTCGTCATCTCGTAAACTCCGCTTACCCCTCCTCTGTCAGTTGCATTGCTGCTATTTCGGCCGCAGGAAACAGGAAGCGGAGAGCTTTCAAAGTTACGAGAACAGATCCTAATTATTCCGCAGGCTTGAAAGGAGCGCCATCTGGAGCGCTGCGTGCAACAATCATCCCACATTCACAGGGGAAAAAGTTTGTAAACCTACTGATTGAAAATGCTGCTTAGTGCGTCTTTGTCGGAAACCTCTATATGTTCTTATTCCCGGCAATAAGTTAACAAGGCAACATTCTCGAACTGCGCAAGGATCACTCCTGGTGGTAATAAGCAGTGATCGATAGCTCCCCATTTGAAGGTATGGTAAAGAATCGATTATTCAAGTGTTCGTTGCGAACACCCTGTTCGTCGATCCTTTTCGATAGACTTAAAGGGCAGATCAATCGATGAACCGCAAAGCACGCCACACCACTGGCAATTAGTTTTACGGTATGCTGTTTTGAGCGTTATCGCAGGCGGCTCAAGAGAGGACATATTTATTGCATCGCAAGTTGAAAGTTACACGCACCGGATGAACCTAATAAGACCGCGACCCATCGGCATAATCCTATCCTCTTCGGTTTTAGGATGACTTTCAATCTCGGGTCTTTAGAACCGATTTCGCCTTCAAAACGCTTGAGACACATACAGCTAAACTTTAAACTTTGTCCAACCAGCGGGCAGATTATTGAAATTGATAGAGAAAGCACTAGAACTAGACAAATAAGGCATATGAAATATAAAGCGCTCCTATTGGTGGATATAGGTGTTTCCTTTAGACTAAGGGAGAAAATGATGGACTATCTAGGTATATGAATCACCCGTGGGTTGCCTTTAGTTAATTACCTACCTCCTTTGTTCATTGCAACCGCCCGTTTCCACCAATAGGATCTCTCCGTATCCCTTATTTTGTCGTCTTTGTCCGTAGCTTTTTCTATCAAATTTAATAAACGGTTCGCTATCTTCCATGGCAAAAATTTTTAAAAATGACGTGAACAGAGACTGCTCGTAATGCATTCGTAGCTCAAATGACCTGTAATTGCATTTGAAGTGTTCTATCTATTCAATAACTGACAAGCTCTGGTGGGTTTATGATTATGACTATGCATCAAACGTTCCTCGATCGATAAAAAACGCAGGCATTTATGTGCACACGTAAAAGTTTGGTAGTGAATCGCTGAACTGGTGTTTAACGTATGAGGAAAGAATAGTGTCATATGAAACAATGAAATTGTCGATTTTGTACGGACTTTGTGGGAACACGTTGGTACAAAAGAGAGCAACGAGATATATGCTCCTTCTGTTTAAATTTTTGAAGAGAAATGTACAAGAGATCATCATTGTTGATTAATTCGTTCTAATTCGTTCTCTTCCGTGCTTTTTCTTTATAGAGCGATACTTGAATCTCATAACTCACCGCCCAATTTTTGCCCTCGCCTAAACTTATTACTCTCGCGCCATCAGTACATCGAAATTAAAAGATTGATCATGTCGGTATTGAACAATAAATTTGTTGTTTTTTTCTTCTTTTTTTTCACTGAGTGTTCACCAAGCAACATCATATGTAACACACACTAGTGGCAAAGCAGCAACATTAACACCCTACGTAGGGGGTCCAAGAAAGCATCACACGTTGCACGGCGAAACATGCAACTATTCGAACTTTGCGGTGGTGCGTGAAGTTCGCGCCGTATTTGAAGGCGTTTTCTCGCGGAAGGCCACTTATCGCGATTCGCGAACAAGTCACGCGTTACTCTTATGATTTTGATATTATAGAGTAAGACTGTGAAAATGAAGTTACGCCCTCAAGGTAGAGAAGCAACAATATGATATTTTTTTCTTTTTCTTTTTCACTGAGTGTTCACCAATCAACATCATATGTAACACACTAGTGGCAAAGCAGCAACATAAACACCCTACGTAGAGGGTATAAGAAATCATCACACGTTGCACGGCGAAACATGCAACTATTCGAACTTTGCGGTGGTGCGGGAAGTTTGCGCCGTATTTGAAGGCGTTTTCTCGCGGAAGGCCACTTATCGCGGTTCGCAATCAAGGTTGATGTTTCTATTGAGCAATTTAAATATCATAGATGAGGTAGTGGTAGTAATTATTACAAGAAGGACCATAAATTAAATTAGTTATCGAAGCAACTCATCAAAAGGCAGTTCATTGCGATTCATCGATTTAATTTACCAGAAATTTACCCTAAGAATAAAAATTAATCACAAAGTTTTTGATATTGCCATATGTTTAGGCAATTTTGCGCTCTCTACCGGCATAAAAATAATGTAATAAGGCATTCGCGATTTTTCTTCAGGGCATTGGAGAGAGTTTTCCGTCGACATTTCGAAACCCGGTTTTTTCCCTTCTACTTTGTTTTTTTTTATTTTTTTCTATTTTCTTCTTTTTCTTTTTTTCTTTTTTTCTTTTTTCTTTTTTTTCTTTTTTTCTTCTTTTTCTTTTTGTTCTCTTTTTCTTCTTTTCCTTTTATAAAATGTTTTGTTCTCTTTTCTCTCTTTTTTTTCTTCTGTTTTCTCTCTTTTTTTCTTTTTCTTTCTTTTCTCTTTTTTTCTTCTATTTTCTTCTTTCTCTTTTTTTTCTTCTTTTTCTTTTTTCTTTTTTTCCTTTTTTTCCTTTTTTCACTTTTTCCTTCTTTTTTTCCTCTTATTTCTTCCTTCCCTCCCCCTTTTTTTTCACCACTGGGGTGTTAAAATCACCAGCAAAAGCATGAGGATATCATAGAAATTGCACCTGGAGATCCGGCTTGGCGAGCCGGTCGGTGAAACAATCGAACTCGCGGAGAGGAAGGTGGAGGCATGCGGAGACCTATTTACATTTGCGCGGCGGTTTTCGGCTCGGCGGCGACGGTTCTTTACCACCGCCGTCTTAAGCAACAACCACCTAACTGGCAGTGTAATCCTCGTGCGGATCCGTGGTTCCTGCTTATCGTGGGAGACCACTCGTTTATTATCCGTGCTCTAGTTTGTCCCGGGTCACACCCTTCGTCCATGACGCGAGCGGCAGCGCCCGTCAAATCCCGCCGAGGAGCTCCCGCCGACGCGTATTCGTCCACGTCGACGTCGGCGTCGTGACGCCCGTCACTTTCACTGGCCCGTCCAGCTCCGCCCTTTTTTTTGCCGGCTCATTGTCTAGGGCGCCGATTCCTCGCTCGGATTCCGGATTGGCAAGTGCCGGTAGCTGTGATGAGCCAGGAGGCCTATAGGGTGCCTAACGGTCCCCAAACGTCCCCGATATCCCCGATTTTGGAAAGGTGTCCACCATATCCCCGAAAGTCCCCAATTTTCTTGTTCAGGCCCCCAAAAAAGTACACAAAATTACAGAAGAGAATCATGAATATTTTTCCTTGAAATCTTCAGACTTTTTAGATCAAATCACGAACGAAACCCTCTGGAAAATCAGAAGTGAAATATTCACAAATTTTCCTGAAAATTCTAATTTTGTCGAAAGAAATTGGGCAACGCTTGATGGTTCATAAGGCGTTCTTCCTTAGTACGGCAGTATGGCTCAAGTAGAGTGCCTTTATAGAGAGAGTATGTAGTTGCTTATTGCTTATTCCATTTGAATATCAATTTGACAACTACGTTGTGCTGTCATTGATGAGAATAGTGCAAAGGGCTCACTCCATGAAAAGTAGAGAAATGTTTCCTTGTTACTTTATAGGGATAGCCGCACCTGATCGAGCTTCAAAGCCATTAACGAGCGCTTGACAGATCAGCAAACGCCACGTTGTTTGACATAACCGGTTATGATCACGAAGAAATCGTAATTGATAATAATTATGAACAGTAATTCATAAGTAGGCAATTTCTCTGTTGCTAAAATGCGAACAAATGTTGCTAATAGAGCGTTTGCTTGTTTCTCTTACATGCGCTGCACTTGCCTTTATTCGAAGAAGTGAATTGCATTAACTGTCCGCTAATTGATAATTTAACTCATTCACGAGAGTTCTTATTTCTTATGTATACTTAGGTATCATTGCGAACAGCTAATATTTCTTTTGCATACCTAGGTATCATTGCGAACACAGCGAATATTTCTTTTGTATACCTAGGTGTCATTGCGAACACAGCGAATATTTCCTTTGTACACCTAGTTTCAACACAAAAGTTTGGTTAGTACCAGAAGTTAAACACTAAATTACCCTAGCCTTCGGTTGACGATTTCGAGGGAAAATGCCTGCTAGTTTTCCTGCAGAAATTTAATGAAAAACGAGTGGTGAAACGGAGGAATGCATTTGCTTAGTCTCTTCATTGCTTTCTGCACTAAATTCACAGCAAACTGTACCAAAATCAACACAAAATTTGTGTTGGTTTGTGTTTCACTTCCTATATTAACCAGAAGTAACATAAGAATGCAAAAATTGATATCATCTACCTTAAATACGTAATAATGGGTGCACTAAAGATGAATATGAAAGTGGTAGTCGCTTGTGCTCATACATAAACAATCTAATTTAGGACCGAAAATGAGCAACTATTCGAGAAAACTTTAAAACTTCACTACTTGGCGATGGTAAATCAGGTAAAAACCTTTCAAAAACACCTCAAATAAGGACAAGTTCTCACAGGGTAGATGATTAAGAGTAGATTTGACCATACATGACATTATTCTAAGCTGTTTCAATTTTCGATCAAAGTTACTGCCGAAATACTCTCCTTAATGGGACGCATCCTTTCGATAGGGAAAGTTTATTGTGGTTCGTAATATCGAACCCTGATCAGTGGTCAATTTTGCACGAGAGCGAGTTTGACCAGACGTCTTCGGATGTAGTAATATTGTTCAGTATTTAATTTTAATACTCCTAATCCTCCAACACACTCGAAGCGCTCGGATTATGTCAGCTCGGAACTGAACTTGGTTTGAGAAGCAAGCCTCCATTACATTCGGCTCCAGCGGAGGCCCACAATATTCAAATTTCTCTCAGTGGGGAGGTCCCTTTCCTTTGGTTACGGATAAAATAAATCGCTCTCTTATCCTCTTCCACGTCCAAACAAGTTTGCTCAAGAAGTGAATTGAATTTTTCAAATATCCCTTACGTGGCGATCAAAATAAATTGATAAACGTTTGCGGAAAAGATTAAGAGGAGGGAGGGGAAGAGGGGTTTGTGTGCTCACAGTATGATGTGAATATTTATCGCGTTGGAAATAAATTATACACGGTTTGAGAATTCAACAAAACCGCGATGCTGCGTAGGAGAGAATATTTTGCAGTATACTCCTTTGTTTCCCCGTATCTTGAATGTTCCAAGGAGCGCAATGTTCTAAAATCGTTCGGCTTTTAATTCGAGGACTAAAATAACCCTGACTGAAAGCTATGACCGCACAGGGACACCAGGCACCATTTCAACGCGTAACAGCCCATGCTCGATATCTGGAAACATTAAGGCATGTAAAATAAAAAATTTTCCGTAAACCTTGTCTACAAATTGTGTTGTTCACCTAATTACACTGTATCTAAAAATTCGGTATGACGGCGGAACACTGCTGATTGTTGGTTTTCAACGGAGTAGCGGTAGCTATCAGACTTGTGTAGTTCTTGCAACAGAGAGAGAGCCGGAAATTCAGCTTATCAAGCTGAATTATTCGAACTTGAGGAACAATCCATAAGCCTTCGTATGTGGATGTCCGCATTACAACTTAGCTCTGTCTAGGATGAACATAAAAAATTGAAATGGAGGAGAGTGTAAATTTTTTAGTGATTGACACCACATCGCGAAGGTGAATTTCTAAAAGAAAAAAATACTTGGTCAGAACTCGAGTTATTTATGATAGATATAAAATTGAAATACCGGCATCAGAATCTATATTTTTCATTTACTTAAAAATAACTTGATCACCGCGGAATTTAAACGTCAAGTTGGATTCTCCACGCAAAAAGTAGTTGTTTCTCTCTTGTTACAGAGTGTTTTGTTCCTGTAGGCAAGTCAGCCGCCTTTTTTGCCATAGAAAAAACATATTTTTTCCACATATATCTTATGTATGAACATACTCAATGTTATGAGCATATTTTATGTTAAACATTGACCTTTTTATTAAGTCACAAATTGACTAATGAAATTTTAATTGATGTGTTTCAGGTGAGAACTCATAAATGCCAAAAGGAATTATGGATAGTTAAACGTGAGTATTTTCTAAGTGTGCATTTACACTTGCATGTAGCATTTTAAGAATGTTATTATCTGGAAAATAATAATGGATAAGTCAACTGAAGAAATCGCCCTCAGATGCGTGCTCAATAACTTCTGGGCAGACAGAGCTCGAGGGTTAACGACATGAAAATGGAAAATTCACTGTCAAACAGATTCGATATCAATTACCCCGGGAAAAATAGCGCTTCAGGGCCGGATTTACCCACTTGCCGCCCATGGGCCGCCTGCATTTTGCCGCCCCCTTCTCATTCGTTTTGAAACATCAATAAAAACCATCAAATGAACGTGCCAGCGGGGGAGGGATGCATAAGACGCGTTTACTTGTGTTGGACACATTTTTTGCGAAAGCCCTGTCAACACTACTAGCAAAAGTTCACGGAACTTTGTGCGAAAGTTAAGTTCCGTAAACCTATCTCTGTGTGGACAAGGCCTTCTGTTTAGAAGAAATGAACGGAAAAATTATGAAAGAACAAACGTTAATGTGGAATAATGATTTTTCTTCCGCCGCCGCGCCTCGCAGACCGCCCTGTGTTTGCCGCAATGCGTGAAGTATGCACGCAGTCTTGTAAGCGCTATCCGTTTTACGCTGACCGCAATGACCGCACTCTGTTTGATGCAATGCGTGAAGTATTCGTGCAGTCTTGTAGGCGCTAATATGTGTTACATGCCGATCGCCGCGCCGAGGGCTTCTCCGTTTCATCTCAAGTCCTTTTCATCATTTCTCTCTAAGTCGCGCCGTTCCGGGCCAAATTGCGTGTTTTAACTATTTGGTTTCTCTCTTAACTTAAATAATTAAAGGTACTGTCTCTTGTATTTCTGAAAGACGAAAAAATTAGAAATTATTATACTCTTAGGAAATGAGAGATAATGACGCCTCTCGTTTGTAATTTTTTTCTAAATACGATTTTTTTTATACCTACATTTAAAAAAATTGCAAAATTTGCCGCCCCCTATATGTAGATTTGCCGCCATGGGCCGCGGTCCATGTGGCCACCCCCTTAATCCGGCCCTGTAGCGCTTTTTGCACAAACTCATTGTACCTCAGATCCGAAATTTTGGTAGAAATGGTGGCTCTCTGAGGAATCACGACTCAACGCTTCCAAACATTCTCTTAGCATGATTGAAACTTTTTCATTTTCAACCCTGATTTCATTACTATTAAAAACGTAGTAGAACAAAACTTAACAACTTCGAAAACCAGGGCAAAAGTTCTCAACACGTTGTATAATTGGACATATTTACGCGCTGAAAGGAATTATGTAAAAATTAAGCCACAAAAAACTGTGTATATACTTAGGCCTTACGCGCATCATATAGTTTTTAAAGCGAGAAAAGAAGGTGAGCTTTTAGCCGACTTTAGAAATATAATGTGCAATAATTGCTACTCAGGCCATGTTTTAATAAGAAGAAACAATGTGCAAAAAATTGTAAATAAATATATTAACATCCTCTTGCAGTTCTTGCACTTTGTTTTTTTTTTATTAAAGCATGACCTGAGTAGCAATTATTGCAATTATATTTGTGAAGTAGGCTAACAGCTCACCTTTTTTTTCGCATTATCAGGAGCCGAAAACCTAAAAATCTTGTCATTTTCAGCAAATTGATTTATGTTTTAAATAGTTCCTTTTAGCATGAATACGTCCAATTTATACTCTCCGTTCCCTCAAAGTGGAATATCAAGCGCGGAAATATTCTAGGGATGACCCTAAACCCAGAAGAAAACAAAATTGGCGTTGAAATCTAAAATTCCGAGTGAACTTGACATTAGTGCAAATATCGTGGCCACGAAGAGTGGAGGAAGTGGAGACTAAGGCGATGAGTTGGATCGTTATTAGTATCGAAATTTTAATCTTCTCACGTTTGAGGATGAAGGCAATTATCCGATTCGCCTTATTCACTTATTTCGTTCTAATTGTTTCGCAAAGGAAGTGGAAAGCTGAGGGGGCCCGCGGTTTGAAGCCGATAGAAAGTGAGAGTAATCATATTTTAAAGAAGTGCCGTGTGCGGTGTGTGGTGTTCGCCAGACAGGACAGCCCTCCTCGAATCCTCTCACTTGACTCTTGACTCTCCACCTGTTCTGGGTTTCAAGTGCCTTGGGTCTTTACATCATTGCCAATTACCTCTCTTTTTCCTCACCTTCCTGTATATCCCCTTGTGACAGCAGCAAGGTCTCCTGCGCTCCGTGCTGAGAAAGAACGTCATATGAGCCATCAGACGTTGCTAAATTTCTTCTATTAAAATACGAATTTTCGAAAGATCTGCAAGTATTTTCCTTCTATTTCTCAGAGAATTTAATTCGCTGCTAGATCTAAATTATCTGAAAATTTCAAGAGGAAATATTCGTAACTTTCCTCAAAAATCAACGTTTTATCGGAGGAAATTTGGCAACTCCCGAGTGTACATACGGCGTTTTTCCTTAGCACGGTTGTGGGTTCACCCTACTCTCATCCAGATAGAGACACTGCGCTGAAGTAGGCCAGTCTCATTGCGATATTGCATCATCAGCAATTACCTTAAAAATAGAAGACAACCTAAGTCGGCCAGATTGCAATTAATTGCATTCACATGGTAAAATTATTGCCATTGGGCCGGATTGTTGTATTTGTTGTCTATTCATTGATTGAAGGGGCTCATCGTATTGGAATTTCTTGCAATAAAATTGAAATAAGTTGCAACTTTTTTACATCGCAAATTGCCTACCATTTTCACTTATTTGGAACGCAGTTTGATAATCGTTTAAAATCGAAATGTTATAACCAGATGATGTAAAAATTTTGCAATTGTATTGCCTTAAATTGAAAAAATTATTTCAATATTTTCGTTGCCCCGTGCTACTTGAGAATCAAGCCAATAAAATCATTTTTAATTTTCCATAAAGTTATCAACAATTAGACATTATTTAATTAAATTTTTTATTTTCTCGTATCATCCTCTACTCTTCTCTTTTACGTATTCTCATTTGTACACCCTAATTCTTTAATTTCGAAATTTTCGTTGATCCCATTTCACCATGCTGTCGTGCTAAGGAAGAACGCCGTATGGGCCTGTAGACGCTGCCATATTTCTGTCATTAAAAACCTATTTTACTAGGAAATCGTAATATTTTTCCTCAATTTTTTCAGACAATTTTATCAGCAATTTTATCTAAAACGTCACGGAAAAATATGCATATTTTTTCTTTAAAAATGCACGTTTTATTCGGGCAATTTGGCAACTCTTGAATGCTCTTACGACGTTCTTCCTTAGAGTGAGCATGGCCTGTATTATTTTCGATTCTCTAAGATGGACGTAAACGTGGCGGCTGTGTTCAGGTCTTTGTTGCGTCTGCTGGGTTTCATTTTCCAGCTGCTCTGTGGTTCATCAGATACAGGAATACGTTGCACATAGAATACCTGTTCATTGAACAAGTCTCTCATTCTATGCCATTTCATTTCCATGCTTGTGTGTGTGTCCTCCTTTGTAAAAACGATGCGTCCTTCTTCTTCCTCTTTTTTTCTAGCAGATGTTCATCGATATAGGAAGTCACGACTGTGTTGTCAAATTGATCCACTCTCATTTGGACCGCGTTAAACAGAAAGGAACCAAGCCACATCAGCTATTGCCAAATTTAATTGGGCGAATTAATTTTTTACATGAAAACGCTTGGGCGGATTTGGGTGCAAATTTCAGTGAATTTTCTCCATAATACGAAGCAAATTCCTTACAGTTTTCAAAGGAGTCCGCACTAACATTTTCTCGTAAAAAATTGACTTGCCCAGTTAAATTTGGCAATAGCTGATGTGGCTTGGTTCCTTTCTGTTAAACGCGGTCCATTTCATCGAATCCCTTAAAACTTGATTGTGTGACGTCATTTTGGCCGCGTTAGGGTGATTCGATGGACGCCATATTTTGTGTCAGAACGACCTGCGATATATCGCATCGATTGCTACCATTTTTTCAGCTGCTCGTCAATTTTCTCGAACTTTGAGATCGCAGTTCTGTTGTCAGGAAACTAAAGAATTCACTTGTCAATTTTTAAAAAAACAAATTCAACGTGATAAAGGCGTGGTTTTTTTTTAGAGGAAAAACATCGCATTTGAGTGCAGTTTCGATTTCAGTATCGAATGCAATATATTTCCTCTTAAAAAACTACGCCTTTATTACGTTGAATTTGTTTGTCAAAATTGGTAAGTGAATTCTTTAGTCTCCTGACAACAGAGCTGCGATCTCAAAATCTCAACGCGATCTCAACTTTCTTCAGACTAGTGGCTAACGATTGAATCATTTGTATCACCAGTTTGAATATGGCTGAATGATCCAACATAATATGATCCGGCTTAAGGCACAATCTAAACTGGTACAACTATTCTGAAAAAGTAGAATTGCAAGATCAAGCATTTTCTTTTCCTTTTCTTTTCCAAATGCGGACTGATTTTCCGTCTTGGATTTTTTCCTCGAATGCGCTTTTCTCCCAGATCGCATTCCAATGAAGGTCCGTTTCATTCAAGAATTCCTACAGACTGACATGAATGAGAGAGAACTGGTTCTTTAGTAATCTGACTCATATTATATTTTAGCCCATTGGCGGAAGAACAAAGGCAGAATACTAGATATAGGTATTTTTATAGAGTCGGTGGTCCAACTTTATTGTCTCAACTAAATGCATTTTAAATCCGCGGACATTTTTACGTCTGAGGTCTTGGTTAATTAAAGCATCGAGTACAACATACACTTTAACATTTGGCATGCATAAAATAATCGGAATTACCTAACCGACCACATGCGTTTGACCTTTCGCTCGACCGAGATTACTGTCAATACGTCTAGGCGTCTTGTTGTGGTGTGCTGAGTACTTTCGGATAACGCTTTGGCTCCATAAAGCAGGGTTGGTATTTCTTCTAACAGCTCAACAGCTGAAATTTGCTTTTATGCGTAACGCTTCCATTTTCTGCAAAAAACGAATAATAAAATAAACAAAAATATTAACAAGAAAGCAAAACTTGCAGCTTGCAGGATTTGTCGATACTTGCCCTTTTCATACATATTTACCTCCATTTGATTTTAATTTAGGAAATGATGCAAATTACTATCGCACTTTTCAATTATTGAATTTTTCAGTATTGAGTAATTATTGAGAATCCTCAATTATTAAGTAATTGAGAATCGTGATTGATATCAGAAATTTTTGACACGTTCTGTCAGTATTTTTTTCTATCCTTTCCGAGTGGGGTGTTTCAGTTTTTACCACAGACCATTTATTTGAGAGACTCCGCATATTTATCTTCCCCATAGGGTAAAAGTTACTTTTGGAATCAGCGCTCAGATTCACCCAATGATGACTGATAATGAAAGATATAGGCAACTATTAGTATTTAGTTTAGCAGTCCAGGGCTGCTCATCCCGCCAGTCATCAGTCATCATTAGGCGAATTTTTTTATTTTTATTTTTTGCGCAACATTTGCTCATCAACTAGGTATCATGAGACGAAAAATAGCGTTGAACTCCGATTTTGACTTTTGCCCGAAGAGATTATATATTGCCTGGATTGTTAAGGCTCTTCGTTGCGCACAAATTGGAGCTTTCAAACTGGCTTTAATTCTGTGATTTCTTGGACAGTTTTACGCTACGTTCTTTAAAAATCTTGAGATCTGATCTATAATTTGTTCCAGTTCTCAGATACATCGGTTATCTTCAAAGAGCATAGGTCTGAAAAACTTTGAAAGACAACGGTCAAAAGTGTCACAGATGAGCCTCTCTGAAACCTCTACATTGTTTCAAATTTTTGTAGAAACTTTTTCTTACCAATTTTTCTAAAATTGTTGATGCTTTTTACACTTTAGAAAATCGGTAAAAAAAAGTTTCTACAAAAAATTTGATAAATATGACCGATAAAGTTAATAAAATAAATGATATCTCCACATTGTAGTTGAAGGAAAGCCTTCAGTGCCATGTCTTTAAATATGTATATTGTCTCCGATTTTCACCTATTCTTGTGATGCAATGTCCTGAAGAATTTAACCCATATTTCTGCGTTCGTCATGCCAAAGAGTGGGCGCCTCAGTGCGGCAGGCGTTCCTTGCAAACGAAGCACACGCGGTTTGGAAATCTTACACTCCTCGTAAAGTAAAGTGTGCTCGAGTACAAAAGTCGTGTTTAATTAGGACAGCAGATAATCCGACGCAAAGCCGCGAGCATTTCGTTGCAAACTGAGTATATTTATTACACCTTCCGGCCTTTTTGCACCCTCCTCCGCCCCTTTTCAGCTCGCGCGCCCAGCACCAACTTCTTTTGTCCGTGGTCCTTTGTCCGCATTGTTTTCCGCGGGACTATAGATATTGTTTTTGTGTGGCAAACGAGTTGCCTCCAACAAAATTTCAGTAATTTCGTAGACGAGTAGTCGACTCAAAGAGAGTTTAAGAGGACATTAGTTGAACAACCTGGTCCTCTTTTCCTCTGCCGAAAATGGAGGTCATACTCTTTAGCTCCAGATGAATGATCTCTTGGTGTGATTCGTCGTTTCCTCCACGAAATGCCGTAACCACATTCAAATGCCCTGTTAAAAATTGGCGATAGGAGCTGCGTTTCAAAATACCATAGGAGTTCTTATAGCTGACTAAAGAAGGCTATAGAAAATCATATAGCTGGCTGTAGAAAGCGGAGCAAATCATATAGCCGGACTGTACGAAGCTATGAAAAAGTATACAGTCGGGCTATAGTTTCCATCACCGGGCTTTACACTTGATCACCATTGGCTATAAAAGGCTATAAGAAATTGTGTAGAAATTCGTGTGCTTTGGAAATCATTAAGTTTTTTACGGAACTACCTTAATGTTTACAAAACGCACATTACATTTTCCTTTAAAACACATTTTTTTTTTCATCAATTAAAATGAGATTAATCCATACAGAGTGTGCAAACATTTCAGAATCATGAGTTGAAAAACGCTGAATCCGCGAGATTAAATATTAGAGCCTAACACAAAGCGGAGCGGCGACGCACTGGCGCCTACAAACCTAACAGGGATACTTCACGCATTGCGCAATGCGTGAAGTATCACTGTTAGGTTTGTAGGCGCCAATGCGCGTTTCGCGCTGGCTGCCCGCCCGCCGCGCCGCAGCGTGCCACGGCATCTGAAGCAAGTATTTCACACCAGAGGTATTGCACAGTATCATAAGAAATTGAAGGCGCTCCAACATATTAAGAATGACAGGCATCCTTCAAAAGTACGGAGCTTTCCTCGGAAAATAAATCAAGATACTCCGGCACAAAAAGAGAGCGGTAATCCAAAAACTAACTAAGTCCTAGTATCCGTAATTAGTAACGTTTAGCATAATTTTTATCGTCTCGCTGTTGCTTAATCGCCATCGGCTATAAAAGGCTATAAGAAATTGTACAGTCGGCTTTAGGTCTAAAGTATTTTGGAACACACATTCTACTGCCAATTTTTACCAGGGTGTTGCCGAACTTTCCCCCGCAAGTTGCATTTTCTCCAGAAGAATTTAGGGCATTTCTGGCGAAAAATTTCACTGATTTCTCTCCTGATTTCATGCAAAAATCAGACAAATATTGGGCAAAACTTGCTTAGATACATTCTTGTAAAAAATTGAATTGCTTGAGTCATTTGGCAACTTGGAATGGAGTTACGTACCTTCCTCGAGAATTTTGCAAAATCACCTTTCTAAAAACAAACGTGTTGGTGACATGTTGAGATCATAGTGTCACGAACAGGCCCTGGCTGGAGTCCACCTTTTTTCCTTTCATTCGCACCCTAATTGATGATTTCCTGCTCTAAATGAAGTGTTTTACGAACGTATGTTTTAAATGTTCGTGTTCCTTGCATTTTACACGTCTGAAATCATCAAAATGAATTATATGGGCTTCATTTTACAATGCAAGTAGGTGTTTGTCACAATATTTCACTTTGGCTCACCTAAAAGAGCACCTATGTGCACACGGAAACTAATAACATATGCTGCTTCCAAACACCGCTAGGAATAGTGGTTTCTCATAAGAAATTATAGTCCATTTCAACCCTTGCACTGTGCGATGTAAGGAGCTAATGTTATTTCCAAAAGCTCAAACAGAGCACACCTTACCCTACACACTCGTATTTTTCATTCTTCTTTATTTTTCATGCTTTCAGTGGAATGTAATACAATATGTAAGAGAAGATTGACCTTGTCTCTATCCTCCTAGCCCACCAAAAGCGTCCTCGATTGCCCAATTTCCTAAAGCCCCTCGGGCGGCTCATTCTAACCGCGGCATCGGACCACCAATTGGAGGCATTCCAGACAGAACAACCTATACTTGCGAGATAGGATCATCAGATAATCACTTGTCGCTTGACCACATGCAATTGCAGGCTAGGGATTGTCCAAGCCGCGCAGAGCTAGAGCCGCGACGGTCTTGGCAGCAGACCATGAATATGCGGCGGGGCAGCACAAGAACGACATAACCCCAACGGAAACCTCATGCAGATTCGCGTTTTATGCCCGGCTCGGCAGATGCATGGAGAATAATAGACTCGAGTCCGAGACATAACTGTGCCTTTATCTCCGTGCAAAAATCGTTGTCGGAGGCGTTCGGAGAATTGTCACAGCGTTTCGCCAATCGCGGGGCAATTTCGGCTCTCGTCGCAACCTTTTGTCGCCGTGCGCCTTCAATACCGCCGAGCTGAGGAAGAACGGCGTATGGGCCTTCAAACGTTGCCAAATCTCCTCTGGTACCGTACACATTTTCTCGGAATCCGTCGACTATTTTTCCTCCAATTTCGCAGAGGATTTCACTCGCATTTTGATCTGGACTATCTAAAAATTTTAAGGGAAAGTACGCGTAACGTTACAAAGAAACGATTATTTTACGGCGGGGAATCGGGCAACTTCCAACGGCTCTTACGTGGTTTTTCCCGGGGGAGGCAGAATAGAACTCGATTAGTCTCAAAATGAGCGTGCAGATTCCGAGTGGGTAGACGTCCAGGGCCCCCTCGCCCCCCCCCCCCCCGCCACCCCGCGGGCCCTGAACTGGGTTAATTGACTCCCGCCAGGAAGGTGATAAGAATGAAATGACTCGGCGTTCCTCTCTATTCGTCAAGTGGCGATTCATTCGGTCAGTGATTCGATCATTTCGTCATCGTTTTCGGCCAAGTTCAAGTTCGATCGATCGCGCCGGGAACCGAAGCACCCGAGACGAGTGCCCCCCCCCCCCCCCCAGGCCCCCTTCTCGCCCCCCCCCTCAAACTTACCTCTTCGTGCATCGTTCCGGTCAATCATGGAGCAACTCCGTTGTCGCGACTCTGGCGTTCCTCTCGGATCGCTATCTTCGCAGGATCATCGTGCCCCATAATGATATTAGAATGCTGCGTACTCGGGAAAAACGTCGTATGAACCTTTGCGATATATCGATTGTTATGCCATTTAAACCTATGGAAAAGGAATCGATAAACAGGGTGTTCGCAGCGAACACCGTAATAATCGATTCTTTACCATAGGTTTAAAATGGCAATAACAATCGATATATCGCAATTCACGCCACGCCACTGATATTAGAATGCTGCCGTACTCTGGAAAAACGTCGTATGAACCTTTAGACGTTGCCAAATTTCCTTTGATGTTGTCCTCTGTTTGATGAAATACGAATTTTGTGAAAATAGTAAAGCCAAGGACTATTCTGCCGTGCCAAGGCAAAATACCGTATGAACATTCGATAGTAGCCAAATTTTCCCGGATGAAAACATGTATTTTTGAGGAAAGTTATGATTATTTTCCCTCGAAATTTTCAGATATGTTAGATTAAATTGCGAACAAAATTGTCTGAAAATTGGCAAGAAAAAAATGCTCAATTTCCCTAGCAAATTCGTTTTGTATTGGAGGAAATATGGCAACGCCTGAAGGCTCATACGGCGTTCTTCCTTAGCACGGCAGTATGACAGCAGTTTTGGGAAAATCGTAGTGAGCAAATCGTTGCTCCTCTCACGTAAGGGCGTATAACTCAATTTCAACGTGAGTCCTGTGCTCTCTGTAAACTTTATGCTCTCTGAGGTTCATATGGGAATTGAGATACGCCCTTATGTCAGAGAAGAGACGATTTGTGAAACATAATTTTTTGCTATCAAATATACCACTAAAGCACGCATAACTGGCAAGAATATTTCGCATTCTATTGTGCCTCTAAAAAAATTGTTTGACTGGAAAATTTAATACGGATATTGCGGGAACTCTGAGATCATCAGTTTGTCATCTCCTTAAAAATGACTGGACCGCAACAAGGCCTTGACTTTATGAGACCCATTAGCAGGATGTTAGCTGTCGCGTTTGATCGCTTAGATTTGATCCTGGTCAGATGCGATCGTTAGGATTATTCACCGATGCGTGCAAGTTTTAGTTCTTCTAGCTAGGTGCAATCCATGCCGATCATGAATGATTCGCTTTGGCGGCGGAGGTGGAATGGAAACGAAAATCGAGCTGTCTCCAGATTGAGCAAGATGTTTTTATTGTTTCGAATTGAGCCGCGGAGCAAATGTGGAAATGTCCCTCGCAGTGCAGTTTCGACGCTGGAGGCATAAAATCTCATTATGATTCCATTATTTTGATGAGGCCCATAAAATACCGGCAAGAATTTCATTCACGTTTTGTATGACGCATAATGAGCCGGCTCTAACTTCACGACTTGTGGGACGGCATGAATGCGAAAATAGAGACATTTCAGAAGTAATTTATGGCTTGATATTTTAGGAATTGACTTTCATCTTCTGCCGTGTGAGTATGATAATTGAGCGCCCCACACTAAGTGCTACCGTTGCTACAGAGTCCTAAGAATACTTTTAAGATCTTCGTGTAAGACTTCGCAGTTTTTGCTTAGTCTAGTTAAAAAATAACAATTTTACTCTTCCAACCATTACATCATACATGGTCAATTTTGTTGTCCACTGTTGGCGAAGGTAGGAAAATGTCTCATTTTAAAGGGTTACTCATCCTATCTAATTCTTCTCTTTTTCTTAAACGAATTCAACCCTGTGATTTATGCGATATTAAGCGAAGTTGTTCAATTTATTTGAAGTATGTAGAACAACATATTCTCTCTTTGTTGAGCTTTGTGAAGTTTTTCGTTTGTATACTCCTCAGTTTAATGTTTTAATTCGTATGAAGAGAAGCCATCAAAACCACCTAATCCTTGAATTAATCGCTCTCTTTTGGTTTTTCCTGCTGACCAAAGCTGATATAAAGGTGTGAAATTTTAGAACATACGCTAAGCCGAGCCACACTTAAAAGTTCGACGCCACGCGCCATGCTGAAAAAATGGATGAAAATAACAATTTTTTTTAGTTTTAGATAGATTATTTCTATTTTTAATTCCTTTTTCCAAACTTTTAAAATCATGAGTGTAACGCGCATATAAACGAGTGTGGCGCAAGGCGCTCCGGGGGGTTGGACCGCGAAATGGTCGGGGGGTGCACCCCCTTTTTCATCTTCTTAAAATTAGAGAGCACTACTCCTCCGTTCAATCAACCGCATGCATATATTTCTCCCGTGTTAGACTCTTCATTTATCGCCGCACCCTTCACGGGGGCTCAGCAAGATTTTATTAAGTGCTCATCAAGAAGGTGAAAAGAATCACGTAATCACCTGGTTAGAGGGATCATTCGCTGTATTTTTAGTGATCATAAAAAATAAGAATGCTCTCATTCATAATATTTGCCAGCGAGCCGAAGCAGCGTTGAACCACGCGGCGCAGTACGCGCTGGAGTCTGTAATGATCGAGAGACTTGAACGCGGGTATAAAAAAGTAAGCGAGTAGAAACGCATTCTGCCGTGCTGAGAAGAACGCTGTATGAACATTCGAGAGTTGCTAAATTTCCTTCGATGAAATGTTCATTTTTAAGGAAAATTATGAATATTTTTCCTTGATATTTTCAGACATTTTCGAGGTCAAATTACAAACAAAATTATCCATGAAAATCACAGAAAAGTATTCAAAAACTTTCCTGAAAATTAGTGATTTGCCAGGAGAAATTTGGCAACGCCTGAAAGTTCATGCGGCGTGTTTCCTTAGCACGGCAGCATTGTCGTTTGACAAATTCTGTTGGTCGGGTCTTTGAGAGATCAAAAGTCCGAGCTTTTTTGTGATCAGGTGTATAATTTTTTCGTATTCCTTTCATTTTTTCGCGTTGTTTAAAGGATACGTCAATTATTGTAATAACATCCTCGTGTACCTTTCACTAAATATGATAATTTTGTGGTCAGATTGTTCAGCAGTGAAAAATACTAATTTTTGGGGCGAATAGCGTCGTTTTCCAGACGAGGACGTTACCTAATTGGACGTATATTTATGCTCAAAGGAACTATGTCCCGCACAAACCATGCACATAGTTCCTTTTAGCATAAATACGTCCAATTCTAAAATTGCAAAATTGACTTCAATTATTCACGATCCTACAAAAATAGGACTTCTTAATTTCTGCCCACAAGAGTGTATAAACCGAGTAATTCACACTTTAGATCAGGTTAAAATTACTCCTTGAGTAATTTAGCGGACATCGTGGCTGAAAGATGGCAAACATTTTTTGATTTTTTCCTTTCTTTCTTTCCAATTCACATTAAACCACTGAAATTTGAAACGAGACACAGTGCGCATTCCTGTTCACAACTCACTGTTTTTATATGTATGTGCGACTAAACGTGAGTCTGAGAGTGTATTCATGCCCGTAGGTAAGACCAGTCACCACCCAAATTTTACAACAAATCGGAAAGAAACATTTCCATGCTACGGATTCCAATCTTCATGGAGCTCGTAAAGGAGAAATAAACGCACCCGATGAGAACACAGAGCCTGACGGATCTTGTCGTGATCTCGTAGAACTCACAAAAAGTTAAAATGCAGTTTTAATTAATTAGTAGTCTGTCCGTTTTCTCTTATGTGAATAAACGAAGTTCTAATTGTTTTGACCCTTCGCTCTTACGTATACCAAGTTCACATCGGTGTAATTTTTTTTATCTGATAACCTTCATTTCTCCACAAGTTGAAATGAATCCGTGAATGCATTCACCACACATTTGCTCCACAAGATTAAACGCCGCTTGCTTACCGCGTCCCGCAGGTAGCCGTCTTGTTACACCCACGGATTAAGTCTTTAAAATTGAATCCGGCGTCTTACTTGTCAGACCCTCATTTGTTTAAATTTAAATATTCCGGTTTTTTTTTATCGATTTTGAGAAATAATTATATAGTCTGTTACCACAAAATGTATACTACTATGTAATGTAGTAATTCTCAGGTCATCGAGTTCCTTATAGTTTTTTTACGCGACGAAGGTCATTTGTTCACCGCTCATTCTTTCGAACTAGCACTTAAATAACTAGCCTCCTTTTTTGCATAATATCCTGGTCATCTTCTCAAAACTCCGCCGTTTTTACATCCGTCAAGCTTTTTTTCGCGACTTTATACATGCATCTTAGTCTGTGAGGTGTTACCTCGGTTCTAAGAAACGACAATACTTTTTGTGTCACATTTCGTTGTTTTCGTAACTACATTTCAATGTTGCCAAATCTCCCCTTACAAATTGCACTTTTACACTAGGCAAATCTTTGGCATTTCCAACTGTAAATTTTACCGATTCTTCCTCTGATCTCATGGAAAAATCAGAAACATTTTGGTCGAGAATTGCGCGGGCACATTCTCGAAAAAAAAATAAAATGGTTGGAGTCAATTTTGAAAGCTTAGAATAAGGTCACGATCCTTCGTCCGAGAAACGATGATTTTAGATAACTTTTGAATTTAGTAAAAAGCAAAGCTGCACGTTGCATCCATACTGCCGTACTAAGGAAGAACGCCGTATGAACCTCCAGGCATTGCCAAATTTCCTTTACTAAAAACCGAATTTACCGGGAAAATGTGTGATATTTTTTTTCGAATTTTTCAGATAGTTGTATTCGCAACTTGATAGAACACATCAGAAAATTTTACGGGAAAATATGCATATAACCTGCCTCAAAAATACATGTTTTATCTGGAGAAATCTGGCAATTCTCGAATGTTCATACGACGTTTTTCCTCAACACGAAGCATACCTATTTGCGCTTTGTGGATGTGCTCTCGTTGCACGCAGTCAAAAATGTGTCTCTTTTCTCTTCGCTTTCTTTCCAATGACACCGTATTTTTTGTCTCTCCCGTTACTCTCATTCAAAAGTTCAGGCGGTCAGCTTCGTCATTATGCCGACTTGGGTATAGGCATGCAAGCCATTCCCTCAAGACCGCATTCCTCGATTGTATTATTTCCCGCACTGGGCGCACTCTCACCTAACTCATCCCTTCTACTGCACTGCCGTGCTAGGACAAAATGCCGCATGAGCCTTCAGACGTTGCCAAATTCCCTCTGTTAAAATTCGAATTTTCAGAAAAATCCGCGATTATTTTTCCTCCTATTTTTTAGAGAATTTTACTCGCAATCATATCTAAATTATCTGATTCAAAGAAATAACACTCTTGACTCTCCTTAAAAATGAACGTATTATCGGAGAGAATTTGGCAACTCTCGAATGTTCATACGGCGTTTTTCCGTAGCACGGCAGCACAGAGCCGCGCTTGCTCTTGTCAAAACTCATCAATTATCCCGCATTAGTTTTCACTTTTTCGAAGTGCATTGTCTCTTACATTTGTGTGCATGAGCAGCTCCAAGAAAGTTCCAAGTTCTCAACGAAGACTCCTCCTAGCATTTACAGGGTGTCTACAAGTCCGGAATTTCCGGAAAGTCCGGAAATAGTACTGATTTTTTAAGGACGGTCCGGAAGTACTGAAAAAGTGCGGAAATTCCGCAAAAAGGTCCGGAATTCTTTTAAATTTTTTGTCATTTTTGTCGCAATTTCAAAATTTTGAAATTTTTCTAATTTCGTTAAATGGAGGTACTGAAAAAGTACGAAATTTTTCTGTCCGAGGAGGTACTGAATTTCTTGAGAATGCACTGAAAAAGTGGTGTAAACGTACTTATTTTTGACCAGCCTGTTTTAGTAGACACCCTGCATTCATTACACGAGTCAACACCCAACACAGATTTCGTCGCCCCTCTGACGTAAGGGCGTATCTCAATTTCAGACGAGCCGTGTTTCACATATAAATCCATGCTTTGCAGGGCACAACCGCTCTTACGTCGGATAAGCGACAATTTGTTGCTATTTCTGAAAATTGCCTCCGTTTTTCTGCATGTATCAGCTCCAAATTCCATGAATCTATCAAAATTATCCTGAAAAATTGTCATTCCAAGGAAGAATTAGATTTTTTGATAAGCAATTGTGCATAGAAGTTAAAAATACAGTACCGTGGTAAAAATTGGCGATAAGAACTGCGTTTCGAAATACCATAGGAATTCTTATAGCCGGCTAAAGAAGGCTACAGAAAATCATATAGCTGGCTGTAGAATGCGGAGAAAATCATACGGCCGGGCTATACGAGGCGATAAAAAATTATGCAGCCGGGCTATAGTTCCTATCGCTGGGCTTTACACTTTATCGCCTGGCTGTTGCTTTTTCGCCATCGATTATAAAAGGCTATAAGAAATTGTGTAGAAATTCGTATGCTTTGGAAATCATTAAGTTTGATACGGAACCATCTTAATATTCACAAAACACACATTATATTTTCCTTTACTACATATTTTTTTTCATCAATTAAAATTAGAATAATCCATACAGAGTCTGCAAACATTTCAAAGTTATGAGTTGTAAAACGCTGACTCCACGAGCTTAAATATTAGAGCCTAACACAAAGCGAAGCGGCGGCGCACTGGCGCCTTCAAACCTAACAGGGATACTTCACGCATTGCGCAATGCGTGAAGTTTCCCTGTTAGGTTTGAAGGCGCCAATGCGCGTTTCGCGCTGGCTGCCCGCCCGCCGCGCCGCGCCGCAGCGTACCACGGCGCTTGAAGCTACTATTTCACACCAGAGGTATTGCACAGTATCATACGAAACTGAAGGCGCTCTAATATATTAGTAATGGCAGGCATCCATCAAAAGTACGGAGCTTTCCTCGCAAAATAAATCAAGATACTACGGCCCAAAAAGAGAGCAGTATTCCAAAAACTCACCAAGTCCTAGCATCCGTAATTAGTAACGTTTAGCATACACTTTATCGCCTGGCTGTTGCTTAATCGCCATCGGCTAAAAAAGGCTATAAGAAATTGTGTAGCCGGCTATAGAAGCTATTGGAAATCTTACAGCCGGCTGTAGGTCTATGGTATCCTGGAACACAGATTCTACTGCAAATTTTTACCAGGGTAAAAAATAAATAATATACAACTAAATACAAGTTTCTCCGAGACGAGGTAAGGTGATCATCAGGTATTTTGAGGCGTTGAATTCGAAAATGACCTGTCGGGTTCTTCCTATCGCTCTCAAATAAATACAATTTTTCCGAGGAAAATGAGTGTATTTTCGGGCATTTCCGATGTTTTCGCGACCTCTCATTCCGCTTGTTCCTTGCCGTGCCCCTAATTCCTCGGTCCATTTCACTTTATAATCTTTGCAATTGGTAAAAATGCAATATTTATTCCCGCTTGTGACACTGCCTAAAAGGGAACCAATCAGAAATGGATTGGTATTTTCTTCACTCTCAGTAAAAGAGACTCTAGCTTTCCCTAGAGTCCCTTCATACTGAGAGTCAAGACATCACCCCCTCATGGAGTCACAAACGGGAATAAAGATTACAGAAATTGAACGTTTTTTGTAATCTTTGTTCGGCCCATTTTCAAATTCCTTTCTCCGTTCCTTCTCTCATTCCGTTTGTTCCTTGCCGAACCCGTAATTCCTAGAGTACCTGTATAGCGAGAGTATGGACAGATCGCTTCATGGAGAGCTTAGGGCCCAGAAGTGCAGCCACCCTTCTAACCAACTTCTGA
This sequence comes from Bemisia tabaci, assembly GCF_918797505.1. Taxonomy (NCBI): domain Eukaryota; kingdom Metazoa; phylum Arthropoda; class Insecta; order Hemiptera; family Aleyrodidae; genus Bemisia; species Bemisia tabaci. Next base: position 13,384,650 of record NC_092799.1, on the reverse strand, counting down.
CGCACTAAATTTCACTGCCAGTCTGTGGATTTCAATTCTAACGAAGATGGCTAAGAAAGTACATAAATGAGCGTTCTTCCACAAAAATGAGTAAATTTATGCAAAAACTAAGTCAAATACGTGCTTTATAAACGATGGTTCGTAACAATTGTATTAATAAATCGTTCTGGATAATTGAAATTCATAAGTTGGCTGCATTTCTGGGCCCTAACTTTATTCGCGGAGGCATCGGTGAAGGCCTGATGGATTTTCGGAGTTTCACATCTGTCTATACTCTCGCTATACAGGTACTCTAGTAATTCCCTGGTCCATTCCAGATTATAATATTTGCAATCGGTGAAAATGTAATCTTTACTCCCGTTTGTGACACTGTGAAGGCCTAAAATACGGGAACCAATCAGAAATGGATTCACATTGTCTTCACTCTCGGTAAAAGGGACTCTAGCTTTCCCGCGATATGAACACAGAATCACGGTCACTTTTTCTCGGTGCGTGCTGCCCTGCGGTGTCCCCGGTTTCCCGCTCGAACCCCCGGTTCCAGTTCCCGTTCTCGGAAGCTGCGGACAATCGTCACGTTCAATTTCTATTTCATCTCGCGATCCGTGTGTCCTGCATCGCGTGTCTTCGCCATTCGATTTCCGCGCGACGCGGAGCGGCGATCTGTCACGCTCGCCGAGAGGAGCATCGCCGGCTCCGGAGTTGGGAACAGTTATCCGGAGCGCGGGTGGGCGGGCGGGGGGCGTTCGAATCTGATTAACGGGCAATGAATATGATTCAGCATAAAATATGTGTCTGATAAAGCGGATAATCCCGGGCGATGCTATGATTAACAGCTTTTGAGCCGCTGGACGTGTGCTCTGTGCTCTGCATCCCAACTCCGGAGTCCGGACTCCCCCGTTGCCCGACAGCTTTTCGCCGGGAACTGGACCATAGAGAAAAAAAAGGAGGTGTTTGCATCTTGAGATTTGTTTACCCTGTGAAGGGTCGGTACAACCTGGCCAGCGAAATCCGGAATTCGAAATATGAAAAACGGACGATAATGTCCGATTTTTTTACTTAAATCAACTCATTACATAATTTCAAGCACTTTTTATAGAATGACTTTTTTCCTTAAATTACACCATTTTCAAGAAAATCGACAGGATAACCGTCGCTGTACCGACCTACGTCATCAAATCATCAAAAAAATTCCAAGATGCCCGAAATGCTAACACCTCCTTTTTTTTCTCTATGAAACTGGACCACTGGGCCGATTATCGGAATTTATAGGCAAAGCTACAGACAAAGAAGACGCAAAGGATTTGGAGGGCTCCTATTGGTGGATGCGAGTGGTCGCGATGGACAAAGATGGTAGGTAATAGACTAACTTACGAGAACCTACAAGAGACCCACTAGTTAGGACAAGTCCGGAATTCCCGGAAAGTCCGGAAAAAGTACTGATTTCTTCAGGACGGTCCGGAAGTACTGAAAAAAGCGGAATTTCGCAATATGGTCCGGAATTTTTTCATTTCTTTGTCATTCTTGTCGCAAATTGAGCGGAAAATTCAAAATTTTTAAATTTGCCGAATTTCGTCAATTGGAGGTACTGAAAAAGTACTGAGTTTTTCTGTTGATAAGGTACTGAATGACTTGGGAATGCACTGAAAAAGTACTGCAAAAGTACTGATTTTCGGCCAGCCTGTTTTGGTAGACACCCTGATTGGTGGAAGCGGGTGGTCGCGATGGACAAAGAAAGTAGGTAATAGACTAACTAACGACAACTCACGAGAGACCCGATAGTCAGTCCATCATTTACCCCCTTAGTCTGTGAGAGCCACCAGTTTCAACCAATGGGATCGCTCCGATTTCCCTCTGTCTTCTTTGTCTGTAGCTTTGTCTATCAATATCAATAATCAGCCTGCAGGCATAGATCTTTGCGTTTCCGCGAGGGAGGACTTTTCCCTTAAGGGACGAGTTAGTAGCTTCCCTCCTCCACACAGGATTTCTCCCGGTGACAGCATAGCAACCCACGTCGCACACTGGACCGAATCAATAGAAGGAGTCGGACAAAATCTGGACATTTTGAAAGCTTAAATTCCCTAAAAAACGAGACAAAAAAGTTTGAGAGTGATTCCATTGATTTTTTCATGTAATTTTCTCTCAGAAACACCCATTGACATTGAATTGATGGCGAACTAAACATCGACTTTTGAAATTTTAGCCAAAAATTTCATTTCCGACCTCTTCTATTAGCTCATACCACTGTACCATCAATACTAGCCCTACCTAGCCTAGGGAGGGGCTACCTAGTCATTGTGACTAGCGCAACTGACCCATGATATATAGATGGATTGATTGTTGAATCTTTCTCTCAAGTGCTGTAGATGCTCCTTAATTAAGATGACGCGAGGCTGGGCTGGAAGCGGCAGACATGGCAGCGTTGAAGATGAAGCCCGATTAATTGTATCAGGTCCATTTTACCGCGAATCTCTGCTCCACATCATCGGCGGAGGTCATCTCCGTCATGAACTTGAGACCCTCGGCCCACTTTAAATAATTCTACGTTAGCGCGCGCGCGCCTCGCTCCGGCGTCGCGCGTCGCGGCGCGCGCTGTTCGTTCACTGTTATTAAGCGGCACATTGCGCGAGCGCGCGCGCTTCCATCTCCGCGCCACGTCCTCCTGTCAAATGATCAAAGTCCCGTTTTCTTCCGTATCCATCGGAACCGATCGGGCAAACTCCTCCGGATCTTTCCCCGGAATTTTGGAAGTTTGATTCTTCCTCATTGTCCAGGATCTGATTTACTTCTGATGTTCGTCTCTCGGTGAAGTCCCGTTTTCCACCGTATCCATCGGAACTGATCGGGCAAACTCCTCCGGATCTTTTCCCGGAATTTTGAAAGTTTGATTCCTCTTCATTGTCCAGGACCTGATTTACTTGTGATGTTCGTCTCCCCGTGAAGTCCCGTTTTCCTCCGCATCCATCGGAACCGATCGGGCAAACTCCGCCGGATCTTTTCCCGGAATTTTGAAAGATTAATTCCTCTACATTGTCCAGGACCTGATTTACTTCTGATGTTCGTCTCTCGGTGAATGTTTCCTTGAGCTGTTAAATTTCGCCCCTCGCCGTTACGCTCAGAAACAATGTTATAGCCCAAGTCAGGGTTACCACAGTCAGGGAAAACCGGGAAACGTCAGGGAATTTTAAAAAGTCAGGGAAAACCAGGAAATGTCAGGGAAAATGACGAAAATGTCCGGGAAAATGTGTTACATCTCCTTCATTTGACCATCGACTGTCCAGCTCGAAGTCCAGCATCATATCCTGAGCGTTACGTCGAAATCTAGCCAATCGCGTCGCGAGAGTTCAAATCAATCCATTCCTTCAAACGCATCATTTTGAACCCCTATTTTGATCGTGAAAGTAGAGCTCCAAAAGCTTTCCAAACATCACCTTGTTTGCCGGGTAGATTGCTTTACCTTCAACTAGAAGACAATTTCAAAGGTTCAGAGTTCGAGCCCCAACAAAGAACTTTCCTCCTGCCACTTCAAGACCAGGTCTCTCTTTGGACGTATTTTTGCCAAACGGAACTATGTGCATTTTGACGGGAGCCCTGTTACGCATATATTCATATGGACCTCAGGGCTCATGTCTTAACGCACATAGTTCCGTTTGGCAGAAATACGTCCATTTGTCTCTGATTGATAGTGCTCTACACAAAGTTTTCACCTACAGTCCCCTTACTTTAACAACGTAATTGGACGTATTTCTGCCAAACCGAACTATGTTCATTATGACGTAAGCCCTGTCATGCATGTAGTCTTATGAGTACCAAGGCTCATGTCTTAAGGCACTTAGTTCCGTTTGGCATAAATACGTCCAACTGATCACCGCGAGCAATTTTGAAGTGTGTTCATAATCACGACTTCCTTCTTTGCACCTATGGAATTTTTAAGTCATTCGCCTGACCTCTTACTTAATTTTTTCCCCTTTTGGTCAAGATTTTTTTCTATTATCCTCTCTCCTAAAGCTGCGTATGAAAGATCGAACAAATCGCTCCTAGTTACTTAACTCTTCGGTCGTTCGCTCCCATAAAAAACCATTTCGACTCTCCTGCTAGGTAGTGTCCGCATATTTGAGCTCGATCAATCACCTGGTTGAGGGGCACGAGTTGCCCAATTGCAGGTAAAACCATACCATTAATACCATACAGAGACATATTTTAGGGACCCTGCACTCTGCTACCTTCCCTATATAAACGTTTTTTGAAAGCATATTAGGGTTATTTTCGGATGTCAACACGCTTAGATTCGCCTTATCCTTACGATGGCACATGGCCGAAGGGTTGAGCAAATGCTTTAACAATCTTAACCTAATTTTCAGAAATTCGCCGAGCAAACTGCTTATCCCAGGGGAATGAGCTCCTGGAAATCAGGAAAAATCAGGGAATGAGCATGATTAAGAATTCTAGACACCATGTTTTGATTTTTTAATTCAACACAAATGGATCGGAGACTGTCGACGATTGCTAATTGGCTGTGACTTATCGTCACCTTCTGGCCAAAGTATCACAAGCGCTATGCGATGTTTAAAAATTTCCGAATTGATAGAAATTGAAAATTGATAGAATCTGTTTGAAAATTTCACTGAATCTTATCGGTAGCACAAAAAAATTCAGCGAAATTTCCGGACAGCTTCGTCGGACTAGAGTACCTGTATAGTGAGAGTATGGACAGATGTGAAACTCCGAAAATCCATCAGGCCTTCACCGATGCTTCTGCGAATAAAGTTAGGGCCCAGAAATGCAGCCAACCTATGAATTTCAATTATCCAGAACGATTTACTATAATACTATTACGGTTACTACGACGGTTACGAACCGTCGTTTTTAAAGCACATATTTGACTCAGTTTTTGCATAAATTTACTCATTTTTGCGGAAGAACGCTCATTTCTGTACACTCTTGGCCATCTCGGTTAGAATTGGAATTTGCAGACTCTGCAGATTGACAGTGAAATTTTGTGTGGTAGAAGTTGGTTGGAGGGATGGCTGCACTTTTGGGCCCTATGACCTCCATGAAGCGATATGTCCATACTCTCGCTATACAGGTACTCTACGTCGGACGATTTCTCTGTTAAATAAGAAAATGGCGGCGTAAAGTTTTAAACGTGGCATGGCGCTTGTGATACTTTGACCGGAAGGTGACGATATAGTTAGCAGATCGGCAACAGGTGACACACAAAAAATCGGAATTTATTGCTACATTACAGCAATAATTTCCGCCCCTTCAAATGAGAGCGTATGCAATACGCAATTACGCATGGCAAATATAATATTGCAATATTACACGATTTTATGTCTATCTATAGGTACCCTTCCTACTTGGGATAAAGATCGAATCGGCAACGTCGTGAACCTTAAAAGCATAAGCCATTGGCCCACCGCTGTTGGATCGGTGGGCGAAAAACCATCGATTATGTAGTCGGTTCCCCGTCGGACGTCGGTGACGCGTCATCGGTCACCGCGTGGGCACCGCGGCGCGCGGCGTGGCGTGGCCGGAGTGCGAGGAATCCCAAGTAGATCAAAGTAAAAGTGGAATTTTTTCTCTCCTTTTTTCAAGTAAAATTAAGCAACTTTGTCGTGAAGGTCGCTCGGTAGTCCGATATGGTGGCCGGGCGGTTGCGCAAGCTTGGCGTTCGATTGAATTGATGATCAGTATCAACATCGAGCATCACGAGTGAAACAGTTGTCTTCTCGGTGCTCGCCCGTCGCGGCTCCAGGGTTGTCGCAGTGTCCCACTGAAAAATTTTCGATACCACTGAGGGCATTTTAAAATTATGGTGCAGTAGTGGAGAATGCACAGGTTTTGAAATTCAATGAATTTCATTTCGTAAACGGGTCAAATTTAACAAGAGCGCACGAAGTTGCGTATGTAGTTTTGAATTAACCCATTCGTAAATCTTTTCTTGTCAAAAATTCAAAGTCAAGAAAAAATATTTTGACCGTTAAAACAGTCCTTATACTCTGTCCTTAACATGGAGTCTGATTGTAAAAATTCCTTTTGAGTAAAAATGCTATAATTTTCAGTCAAGACAAGGTGGTAAAATATTGCGTGAGTCCACAACATTGTGCGGGAAAAGCGGGGGCTAAAAGTTCGAAAAAATCGTCAATTAGAGTAAAAAATTTGAGCTCTAATGAGAATAAATACAAGACTGAAGGAGGGAGTGTTGAGCTCAGTCTTGGGCTGATTCTCATTAGAGCTCAATTTTTTTACTTTAATTGACAATTTTTCCGAACTCTTAGCCCCTTCATGCTTTCCCCGCAATTCACTGAAAACCCAACATTATTGAACCTCCCTGTTACATACAGTTTGAGCATTATTTTTTAGGGAATTTTGTTTCTTTCAGTCAAGATTTTTTAGCTATACCAAAGACTCGTTTTGGTCATCCTTTCAGTTGAGAATTTTTAGAGGACAGTTGCTCCTTGAGCAAGAGGTTTACAAGCCGAACTTTCTTCATGCTTCAAGCCCCTGAAATCATGTTGCTTATATTCCTACTGATAGCTTCCCTCAGTGTGTTCAGCTGTATTGCTGATTTTCCTACTTTCTTCCTCTCTTCCTTTTCGTAAAACTTCGTACTTCGTTCCATTTCATCTTCATACCCGAGGTCGCGAAAGAAATGTCGTAATTTATTACGATCTTGAAACCCTGCCCGTCTAGATGTCATTCCTTCCCATTTAACACTTACCTCCTGAGGATTAAAGATAGATACTTCCGCCTCGTCCGCAGGTTCTGAGGCTGACCATTTCTGAGACATGTCTCTAAAAAATGCCCCAACCTGCTCTTTTTTAAAAACAAAATTACTTATGGATCCTGAGTGAAAATTTCGACGAGAAATTAAGTAAAAAGATCGAGGAGTTTGATATCGCAACGGCATGATCTAGCCACCGATAATCCAGTATTTCGTGATGGTTTCGTTCACCTTGTATTCGTGTGCACTCTTTCGTCTGCCAGCTTTTTTTGCAACTTGCAGCTTGCAATATTGCAATCCAGTCTCCGCGCTAGAGACGCGCAGTCATGAATTTATCCATCTCCTTTTTAGACCTCAAGATGTTTATTTGTGCAATTCTAGAGCCCATGCATGTACTCTATTTGTTAATCAGTAGGTCTCAAATAAAGAGAGAGGGATATTGTAGCTTTAACTTTTCTTGAAAAATTATCTCTACGTCACACGCTATTCTAAAAGAATTAATGAGGGAAAATATTCCTAATTTTTCTAATTAATTGTTTTCCTCTTTCGCCTTAATATTAATTGAGCGGTTCTAGGAAGTTAAAATTGTGTCACGTTTTTATTTTGGTTGACTTACTAAAATGCACAAATGTTTTAAAATTTTTCACTCCGCAGGCACAAAAGTTAACCAAACAACTCGCAACTTAAAAACAATTTTTCGACCGAACTCAGGAGAAATAATACTGCTGAAAATTTTACCTCCGGGGACTAAGGTTCCTTTTCCCGTGGTAATTCCTTAACAAGTTGATGTCCACAGTGCAAAACCACGTATCTCTATAGTGGTGTTTCAAAATTTCCACTCCTATTTTATTTTTTCAAGAGAAACAATTAAACTACACAGCTTGAAATTACCAAATGTTCTACGAACAGAGGAGAAAAATCAAGAAAGTTTTCAAGAAATTCCGTTGACTCGTTTTCCGAAGAAAAAATGAAGTGTGACAGCAAGTCTACGGTGTCGGAAACGGAGATACGTGGTTTCGCACTTTGGCCATCGAAGTTAAAATCTATGTCAAATCATGATGTTTACCTATTCATCGGTTTTCAAGTTCATCACACGTTGAACTATTTTTTCCCCATTTTTTTTGCGAGCGTTGCACAAGTTCGGTATCCGATTACAACACGTAGGTATTGTCGTGCTTAGTAGAAACGCCGTATCAGCATTCAAATGTTGCCGAATTTCTTCTCAGATCTTTTTTTTTTAAAAAGAAAGTTATAAAGACTTTTCCTTGAAAATTTCACACACTTTAGATCAGATAATGAACGAAATCCTCGGAGAAATCGGAAGAGAAAAATTCACAAATTTTCCTTAAAATTCGTGTTTTGTCGAAAGAAATTTGGCGACGCTTAATGGTTCATACGACGTTTTTACGCAGCACGTTAGTGTAGACTGCCGTGCTAAGGAAAAACGCCGTACAACATTCGAGAGTTGCCAAATTTCCTTCCATAAAATGTTTATTTTTGAGGAAATCTATGAATATTTTTCCTTGAAATTTTCAGAAACTTTAGGTGAAATTGCGAACAAAATTATATGAACAATTTGAAGAAAAACATTGACAAATTTACCCGAGAATTCGTGCTTTACCAAAGGAACTTTGGCAACGCCTAAAGGTTCATACGGTGTTTTTACTCAGCTCGTCAGTGTAGAGGTCACCGCTACCATACGCGGAGCGGTGAGGCACGGACATATCGGCGCCGAATTCGTGAAGTCAGTTTTATTTTCGTCGCTCGTCATGGCGACCTGTCGAGAATATTTTGTCGCGGTTACTTTTTGGTATGACTAATGGCCGCCGGCTCTGATCCGAATAATCGTTCTTAATTAGTATCTCGTTTTAGCCTCATAAATTAACAGCTCGTGAGATTTTTCGAATTATAGACCGCCAAGAATGCGACAAAAGGGAAACTGGAATTGACACTCTCTCTCTCTCGTTGAAATATGACGGATAATATTCGGAGGAAATTGGATAGTCAAACAGGAACTGCTCCTTGTAGCTTACTTATGGAATGAACCCGATGAGCGTGCCAGTTTTTCTGATTACTGTATTTTCATGCGATAGAAGTAAAGTGAAAAAAAAAAGTCAATTACTTAATCATGAATAGTGTTACACTATCATCCCTCGGTAAATCCCCCCTTCCTCAAAAATGCAGACATTTGATGCAAGAATGGCACAATTAATGCCACTCGTGCGAATGCTCACAAAATATCGTCCATCTACAATGGATTCTCTACGTACCTAGACTCTTGTTCAATTATTATCTTATTCATTAATTTTACAGGATACATTTTTCCTTCATATAATCTACCTTGCTAAAGAAAAATGCCGTATGAGCCCCTAGGAGTTTCAAAATTTCCCTTATTGTAATATTAACTTTTTAGAAAGTTGTGAATACTTTTTCGTGATATTTTCGCATACTTCAAAAAGAATTGCGACAAAAAGTCTCTGAAAATTTGGAAGAAAAACACAAAAAAGTTTCCTTGTAAATTCGTATACTATCGAAAGAACTTTGGCAACGCCTGAAAGCTTACCCGGCGTTCTTCCTTAAAACGGCAGTAATGCAAATGAGATTCCTAGATTAGCGCGAGTAGCTAAGCTATCCTTGAAAGTTACTGAGTATCTGCAAGACACAAAAAATCTACAAAATACCAATAAATTGCTCATTTACGTTAAATTAATTTAAATATTGCGTAAACGAATGTCCTGTGGCAACATTGGACGTAAAAAACAAGAATTGGTGAGTATCTGTGTTACAGTGGCATCGACTGGCAGATAGGGGGAAAAAATCCACCGTTAATGCTCAAGAATTCCGAGAAAATCGTACTTCCACGCACTCGTCAAACTGGATGACAATGCAAGTTGGATTTTGGGAAAATATATCCAGTTTGACCTTCCAAGGTCATTTGAAACTCTCCGTGAGAGAAAAAAATTGTTGCTTTTTTTCTTTTTACCTGCATCGAAGCTGTGTAATTTAAGCTCAATTCAACATAAGTTTGTCCTCTACAAACCCCACTTCTCTCCACAAACTAATACCGAGTCCACCTGCGTCCACTATTCAATACTGGGCATGCCTCGTTTTTCGTCTTAGATGATCGTCTACAGCAAAGGATCTGAATCGTAGTTTTTGCTGATGAATTTCACCTGCCTGCCAGTCGTACTAACCCAAAAATCACGTATAAAGTTAAAGGAACAAAATCTTGAAAACGTCGGCAAAAGATATTCAATAAAACCGGTGGGTTCAGCACGTGTGATGATAATTCCCTATAAGTTAGAGCCATGTTTGGCCTTTATATGTGAGCTTTTTGGAGATATTTTGCTGTAGTTCGTAAAATTTCCTTACGAATTTGGAAATTAATCTTTTATATGGTACAAACGTCAAGGAAGCACAATAAAAAGTTGCTTTATGGACCAACGAGGTAGCCTATTTTAACCCAGCTAACTCGACCGAACTGGTGTTTTTGGGGTTCATCATTAACTAGTTGGTATAAAACACCAATTTCCTCGATGCACAGCTCACCATCTCGGAATAGCTCGGCTAATGGAGAATTTGCACGCAATTTTTTTTTGTTTCATATCAAAGTGCGCCTAAAAAGCTGATTTTGCAGTATTTTTTATCATTCTGTTCGGCTATGGAAAATAGGATTAAAAAAGATTTAAAAGTGAAAAAATGCGCCGCCTAGTGACGTCATCTGGCGGCATTTCCCATTTAAACGCATGTATTTTAGCAGATTAGATCATTTTGTCATATCTCCTACAATATAATTGTTCAATTCATGAAGCAACGGTGTCTTCGTGTTCAGCTCACTTGGTAGCGTCCACTTAAACACGAAATTCATCAAATTTCAGACCCCTGCAAATTCTCCGTTTAACTGAGGCAGACCCTCATATTTTTCTGCATGTGGGTGACGTCACCAGACGACGGAGAATCACCGCGACCTCCCGTAATTTCCCTATGACTAGCACCAGGTAAAATAAAGAAAACTTTGCTATAATAGACCCCTGCTGAGAAAAAGTGAAACTGCAAGAATCTAAACGATGAGTCTGCGGGAGGATTAGTGCCATCGTCCGTCAAGGAGACGGTGGGAAACTCACCGGGTCAGTATTTCCAGGAAATTAGGCCGTGAGCCTCTCAATCCTGTTTTTCCACATGAGTGCGTCGCCGAATCACTGTGCGTTGGCATTGCATCAAGCTGCATGGCTGCGTTTTACCCGCGGCTGCCGAACGCACGCCTGTCTGACGGAGGATGCAGCGACTCGGCCATCGCACAGTAAAACGAGCCATGGGAGAGATCGGACTAAAATTTTTCGGCGAAACCTAAATTTTAATGCTAACTCCGTGGCATCTTAAATTTTAAAGGGTGCTTCGGGAACAGAGACAAGGAGCTACCCTCCATCGGTATATTGACGATGGTGGAGGCTTTTTTTATTTTTTATTTATGCAGTTTATTTGGCTTTTGTTCCAGTATAGGAATCTACAGTCATCTATAGACCAGAGTTTAACGTATAGAGATGAGCTTTCAGAAGCATTTATTTTCGAGAGTCTAACTTGAAACTATTGACCTATTCTCCAGGTAGGATGTTGAACAACGTGTTGAGCATTTCGTTTTGAAACAAGCTGAAGTTTGGTGAAACTTGCTTGGCTCGAAGCACATCATCCGTATTGTAGGGAATATTACTGTTGCAGCCTTATAATTTTCATAAGGAAATGTAGAGTTCCCGAAATTTAAAGTTTCCGTCGTTGCTTCCCGCTATGAAGGGGGGGGGGGGGGGGGTTGAAAATTTTGTAGGTAACTCAAAAGTGCCTTATACTGATCCATGAACATCCCCAAAGCATTGTTTCAAAATATAAATTCGGTATAATTTTAGAGGGGAATGACCGGACTATTGAAACATCCTCTGTGAAGCCCCAATACTTCGGAGACTTTAACACACGGTTAAGAAAGTAAGCGTATTTTATCCTCGCCTGTTTAACAAGCCTCTATACATAACTGTGCGATTGATTTAAGTTAAGTTTCCACCTGTCACCAAGAGGTCAATGGAGGGTGTCTCCTTGACTCTTTTCGGGAGGATTTCGACGAGAGCACCAATGGCGCCACTTTTAAATTCTAAGTTTTGAAGGAACAAAGGTTTAAGTTTTTTAAGTGAATCTAAACTAGACGCAAACAAACATTGAGATATCGAACAATTTTAACTAAACTACTACCTACACTTCAAATTTTTTGCAAAAAATGAATCGATTATGCGTAAAGGCACGGCACATTTAAACTATTTCTTCCCAAATAATTCATTCTATAATTCTATATGTATAGCTGAAGTATGCAAACGCTACGTATTGCAAACGATTAGTTGAATCATTGGGTTATTTTTCGTGTTTGTATACTTTCAGCTTTATTTTAGGGTTTGCACATTGCAATCGCTGAAATCGAAGCTCTCTGCTATGTAAAGCCGTCTCTCTATTTCCATGTGAGCCCTCATAAACATTGAGTTTTGTGGGCAAAAACGTTCAACTCAATAAGCGTTTACGCTTTTACGTCAGGAAAGCGACAAGATTGGCACCTGGGCGCAAAAAACGTAAAGTGATACCAGTAATTTTGTGACATTTTTTCAATATCTTGACGCTTGCTAACTCCCGCTGTAAACTCACATCAGAGTTTTATATCATTTTCAACCTCTTCCATCAGCTCGTTCTACTGTGCGCCGCCCGCTCGGCACCATCCGTCTGAATTCTTGCACCGGTCGAAATTCACCATGGAAGCGTTGCGCAAATTGCATTCGGCGCGCCTTCGACGATTTCGAGAATGCACCTTCGTCAAATTCCGCGACCCGCAGACTCCGCCCCGCACCGAGATTACAAACATCCATAGCGATTCGTCAATAGTTCGAGCCTCGCCGAAGAAGCTGCAAACCGAATGCACGCGCCGCACAATGGGCCGAGCCGCTTTCAGAAGTCGGTCTTGAAATATTCGGCCGAGAAGGCGCAAATTTATATGTTTATTTTGTCATAATGGAGATGTTGCATCTGTGAGGGATTTGCGATTTGACCATTGATTCTTGTGTAAAAGTTCGCGAGAAACACGATGGTACCACTGGTTTTCTCTGAAATCATCTTCCAAGCTCAAAAAAAGCTCTCAAAGTGAGGCCAAAATGGAGGGGATATCCCACCCTACCCTGAGAGTCCACCTCTACATCAAGACAAACTCTCCATGCAAAGATAGGGAGCAAATACATTGACAGGGTTGCCGTGATTTCAGTTTTAGAGTCCCCAAATGAAGTGGCAGCCCTGGTCAATGTATTTGCTCCCTATCTTTGCATGGAGAGTTTGTCTTGATGTAGAGGTGGACTCTCAGGATAGCGTGGGATATCCCCTCCATTTTGGCCTCAACTTGAGAGCTTTTATTGAGCTTGGGAGTTGATTTCAAAGGAAACCAGTGGCACCATCGTGTTTCTCGCGAACTTTTACACGAGAATCAACAGTCAAATCTCAAATTCCTCACACATGCAACATCTCCATTTGGACTGCATTTTGCAATTTGGAACTATAAATCCTGGCACATCTGGACAAACACTTATGTGCATAGGGAAACTAATGGCACATACGTTATTTTTAAACCGGGCCAGAACTTATAGTTCCAAATTGCAAAATGCAGTCCATTTCATAGATGGATTCGTTTCACTGTGCGTCGATGACGCGCGACCGTGTTTACAACCTGCAGCCGATGCCGCGCGGCCCTGAAACCGAAAACATCTCAGAAGAAAGGAACGGAGGCGAAACAGTTCGTGAGTCGTGAATGCCGCTGAAATTTATGTTAAAATCAATGTCACTCGGGATGCGCGCCGCGGGTATTTACTTTCTCTGTCGTCCGGGTCAATGAATCGCAACTTTGAACTTTTTCACGGCTTCGACGGTTGACCACCGGCACTCCTCTCCTTTCGCCTCCTCGCTCTTTTTGTTGCCTCCACGAGGTGTGTGGATTCGAAGTTGAACTTTCCGTACTTTCCTCGTTTTGATCTTCGCTGCCGGTCGACGAATCCCATTTCCCCATCCGAGCCTACGGCTTCGGTTTTAGTATCGAGGCAGCTTCATTTAAATAATTAACCAGCGCGATGAGATCTCAATATCGCCTCTTAATCCGTGCCCGTGTGCCAAATGCCTCGTTAATTTCTCAATTCCGCCAGGGTTGCCACGGTCAGGGAATGCCGGGAATCGTCAGGGAATATTAAAAAGTCAGGGAAAACCTGAAAATGTCAAGAAAAATGTCATCGTGTCAGGGAAAAATTGGACTGCATTTTGCAATAAAGAACTATAAATTTTGGCCCGGTTTAAAAACAACGTATGTGCCATTAGTTTCCCTATGCACGTACGTGTGTTTTTCAGATGAGTTAGAATTTACAGCTCCAAATTGCAAAATGCAGTCCAATTGTTAAGACGCCTTTATTCGCTTTCAGAATGGGTTCGACAATTCGAACAACAGATTTTGCGCGGAAAGTATTTCAAATTAGTCTTTTAAATCATCTGGCATATCCATAATTGTCAGGGAATTTTACCAAAATGTGTCAGGGAAATCAGGGAAATGTCAGGGCATTTCATTTTCTAAATTCTGTGGAACGCAACCCTGTTCCGCACCGCGGCTACCCTGTTAAGAACGATCATGTCGAAATTTTGCGGGATGAAGGTTATTTCCTTCTCATCATTTTTCCCCCTTGGTCTATGAAAACCACCCATTTCAACCAATAGGATCGCTCCATACTCATTGTGTCTTCTTTGTCTATCGCTTTGTCTATCAATTTTAACAATCAGCCTGCAGTTCTGCCGTGCTAAGGAAGAATGCCGTATGGGCTTTCAGGCGTTGCCAAGTTTCCTCCGATAAAAACCGAATTAACTGGTAAAATTGTGAATATTATTTACCAAAATTTTCATACAATTTTGTACGCAGTTTAAGCTAAAATATTTGAAATTTTCTAATAGAAAAATATGCATGAATATTGTAAAAAATATACGTTTTATCGAGGAAAATTTGGTAACTCTCGAATGTTCATACGGCGTTCTTCCTTAGCACGGCAGAGTTCAGGCTTATCATGACGCTGAGATTCCTCAGAGTACCGCTGAGTCCAAGCCGCGCCGTGAAGTTAGCCTTCCCGCAGCACCGCTCATCATCTGCATAGTCGCGCCGCGTTCACACTCTCAGGTTGCGTAATTGGCGAACCCTGTCCCGCCGCGCCGAAGAGAAAGGAGCTGGGGGGAGGGGGGGGGGGGGGGCAGCGGCCGGTGCAGTGACTTCTCAGTCGCGTCGCGTCGGAGACGTGCTTGCCGTTTGGTTCAGGAAAACCCGGCGTTTCTTCTGGCGGCCGGCTCGGAATCCGCGGATCCGAACGGCAAGTGCGCCAGGGCCACAAGTGCGTCTCTGTGTGAGTCGCGGTTTGGACATACTGTAACGTGTCTCGAGGCTCATCCCGGAATGGACTTACGGCTCTTCGGCGTTGCACGGTGCGCAGTCACGCGTGACGGCGGCGGCGCGCATGCGCAGAACTCATGACTCACTCGGCTTTGCCATTTGATATTCCTCGGGCGCTGCAGGGCTCGCTCCTTCCCGCCGGGTGTCTCGGGGGCTCCATGGTGAGCGGTGCTTCTTGATCGATAGACAACGCTGTCGGCCCAGGAAGTGATCGATGGTGCGTGCCGCATATCAGAAGGGGGCCTCGAATTTGAAAAAAGACCATCATCCTTCATCTTCGTCCTCTCCGTTTTCTCCTCACCCCTTTTATCTCTATCCCTTTGGTTCTCTTCTAGGAGTACACTGAAAAAAAAATCTCGGTGTATTTACTAAGAAACGGGTAAAATTACCAAGAATTCAGGGTTCTATTTGATCTCAGTTAATTCTTGGTAAAATTACCATTTATGGAATTGGTAATTTAATTGGAATTGGTAATTAGATTCTTGGTGAGACAGATAATCCTATAATCGATATTTTCAATGAATTTAAATAGAGGAAAATAGTGTCGCCAACTTACAAAATCGCCACGACCTTTCTCTTCCTTACCAGCGGGCCGATTATTGAAACTGATAGACAAAGCTGTAGACAAAGGCGACAAAAGGGATTTGAAGGAATCCTATTGGTGGAAGCAGGTGGTAGCAATGGACCTAGGAGGTAGGTAATGGACTAACTAACGGCGACCCACCAAAGACCCGACAGTTAGTCCATCATTTTCTTCCGTAGTCTATAGGATCCAACCATGTCGACCAATAGGATCGCTCCATACTCCCTATGTCTTCTTTATCTATCGCTATGTCTATCAGTTTCAATAATCGGCCTGCAGAATCCCTTTATTGACTAAAGGCTCCTTCATCCGAAAAGGGCACTCAACCAAATGAAATTTTTAACCCTTAAAGCTACCTAAGTTGAGATTCTCCCATCTTACTGCATCCATCTTTAACAAGAAGTGTGAATGGTTGGATCTAAACTCTTCAATCTGGTTTTGTTCACGCCTGAATAGATGAGTCGCCTGAGACAACTCAGGAGCTGGTATTTGATGCAATACTCAAGCACCTTAACAAGACCACTATCAGAAACCAGCTCAGTTTAAACGTGATCTTGATGTAACGTCCTGCGCTATCCAAATATGGTACGAAGCACGCATTGGACGTGCACATTTAATGACTTTCAGTGTACATTGCCTGCTGCTATAATTCATTACCAAATTTACTTATCTAATTATCTAATTGCTCTGAATAAGACGTTAAGTGGGCTGTATTCCTATAAAAGAGCAATGCAGTGGACAATAACAGTCAGCATTATTAGCTTCTCAGTATCCGCTAATTTAACACGCTGAGGCCTCTGCGATTGGTAGTGAATGTTTCAAGTCTGCCGACTTGTTGAGTTGAACTCCACCAATTTTCACGCACAAATTTATGCACTATGATTTTAACAAATCATTGATTAAATGCATCATAAGGAGGAGGGAGTTATTCTTCGGCTGTATATGTGCACTTCGTTGCAATATTCTGAATGTACTCTGTATTCGGGCAGCCGCCAGCAAAATGAAAATAAGCCGCATACAAATCCTATTAATGGGATTTGCCGGTTAAAAGTGTGACTGCAGGAATTTCGCACCAACTATTAGATAGAAAATTTTAGTGCATATACCTAGTAATTTCAGTGAACCACCGAAAGTTATTTTCCCAAACGAGTGACGGACTCACGGACTTTTGAAGCGTTCCTAAATCATCTCCGATAAAAATGTTTTGCGAGTCAGGTTGTTAATATTTTTCCTTGATTTTTTTTCGTTACATGAAACATTTGAATATAAAAATTTAAATTTTTGCCAAAATGTTGCCAAATGCTCGGAGCGAATCTCGCTACTTCCGAATTTTCATATGCCGCTTCTTCCGTACCGCGGCAGTCGGTTTGCATGTGCGGAGCAATAACTCGACTACACTGAAAAAAAATTTTTGGTGTATTTACTAAGAAAATGGTAAAATTACCAAGAATCGGGGTTCTATTTGATCCCAGTTTTTTCTTGGTAAAATTGCCATTTATGTAATTGGTAATTTTACCGAGAAATATCGGTAAAATTGTTGAACTTTTCGGTAATTTTACTGGACCTTGGTAAAAAAACGCCAATATTTATTATCGACTGGTAGAATTCCCGAGAAAAAATGGCAAAGTTCCGGGAATGGATTACCAAATAAAGTGGTATTCTTACCTGAAAAAACAGTAAAAATACGATTTTTAGTTAAGCTTACAGTCTGTCTGGTAAAATTACCAATCAATTGTTAAAAATAGTGAGATTGCAAAGATACCAACGGGACCGTGGTAAAAAACGCCGATAATTTTTTCATTGTAAGCTTGTGCCCTGCACCTCTGCCTTGCTTCCCTCATCCAATAGGAATTTCTTTGAATGTAAAGAGTCCTGCGGAAAAATCATAAAGATACCGATCTCAAGTTTACCGACAGAGGAGGCCACGCAACGCTTCGCGGAATTCCTCTCTAACCTATATCCACAGTCGCCACCCTCAGGACTCGGATCTCAGAGACGTCACGGCCCGTGTCGGAGGTGAGGCAAAGAGTGGAGGGTGGAGGTATATTCAATGCAATGCGCAATGCTCACATTCCTCTCTTCACATGCTTCGATTTGCCAGGTAATAAAGATGACCCCAGCTCCGACAAAGGACAGCTGAATCGGTGTTAAAACTCCGCTTCCTCGTGCGGATAATTTTCTTTCAAGTAGACTCAGCGCACGTCCAAGGAGGAGTGGTAAAGCCACGGATGAAGGGATGTAAATTTTCCGTGGCTTTGAGATGGTACGTGATGCCGGTTGGTGTTAGAATCGTGGCGTGACAGCGGCGTGAATGTGTGCAGGATTTGTTTTACGAAGATGTGGCCGTTGAGAAGGTGCGAGAACTTAATCCATATTGAAAATTGAAATTTTTAGGGGCCATCCATTAACCAGAGAGCGCTGATCGATAGGTGGTGTAATCTTCGGAAGTGCCGGCTTGGCTGAACTTTGTTTACCTGTTTTCAGTCTTGCCTTGCTGTTAAGCGGCGACTCATTTATGTGTTAATTTTAACTTTTGTTTTTTGTTTTTTTCGGCGGTTGAAAAAGGGAATGTGAACCCCGAAACGTCTCGTCCTAATTACTTTTATTTACAGCCTGTACCCCGTGTTCCTCTATCATTTCATTTAATTTCGTAACGCTTTAGGGATGGATGGGTCTCCATAATTTTATGGATGGCCAGATATTTTACCCAATTTTGTTTGATCCAAATTTGTCACTGTCCATTTGGCCAGATATTTTACCCCATTTTGTTTGATCCAAATTTGTCACTGTCCATTTATGAAGTTAGCCAATAGTTTTGCGTGTGCAATGCTCTATGAACCAATAGTTTGCTTAGTCCAGTTATAAGCAATGGTATAAGTGCTGAGATTTGCCAAATAATGGAATGTAACCCTTAGATGCTCAAACCTGGTCAAATTGACCCAAGCATCTCTGAAAACACGTATTCCGCGGGTTCTTGGGGCTGGTACATCCGAACTGAGATGTATAGGTCTACAAATACATCTTTAAAAAAGAATAAGACATTAAATTGGAAAAAAAAATATATAAAATCAAATATCAACAGAACCGAAGATAGGGAGACGTTTTTGGGTCTGGTTTTTTAAAGTACTCTCCCGAATCAGAGCGACAATGCATTGGCAGCATAGAGCGGAGCACCGCGAGCTCACGCTTCGTGCCATAGCGCCTTCAATTTTGCAGATGCAACACGGACATCCATCAAGCACGAATAGTTGTATCCCTGCGCCGTCATCAACGCGCGACCTTTCCCTTGCTCTGTTCCCATGTTGTGTTCGTTCCGTCTGTCTTATTTGTAGTGGTGCTTCAAGGCTGCAAACAGCGAAGATAGAAGATGTAATCGAGCTTGTATTACCTTTCTCTCGAATCAGGATACCTAGAGCGGAACTTTGCGAGCTCACGCATCGCGCCTTCAATTTTGCAGATACAACACGGACATCCATCAAGCACGAATAGTTGTATCTCTGCGCCGTTATCAAAGCGAGTCCTTTCTCTTATTCTATTTCCATGTTGTGTCGGTTCCGTTTGTTTTATTTATAGCGGTGCTCAAAGGGCGACGTGAGCAACACAGCCTAAGTATGACTTGGATTATTAGCTGACCAAACTAGGTATCGGGTGAAAAAAATGGGCCAAAGAAAAAAAATTTAAAAAAAAATTAAAGTCTAGCTAGCAATTTTATGACCCAGCATAACAGGGTGTGGGGGTGGGGTGTCAAGCTCAGCGCAACACCTTATTGATATCTTTCGTTTGAATAACTAAAGTATCTTTTTCTGAGATGTTATTTCTTATTATATATCGAATTTATGTCAAGAAAGAAATCAGTACAAAGAAAGAACATGACTTTTCAGAATACACTTAAGAATTATTACAACAACTACCTCTGTTTAAAAGGTATCAATTTGAATTTGTAGATTAAGATTTTCTACAGAAAGTTTTAGATAGGGAGGAATTTTAGGCTGTACAATTTAATAAATTGCACATGAAAATAACTAGGGAAAAAATCCAATGGGAAAAAACCTGGTTTAGATGAAGGAGGTGGGATAAAACAAAACCCAGACTGCTGAAAGAGCAAAATAACAAGAATATTAAGAAAATAAAAATAAATATAAAAATAAGTAAATATTAAAAATTTACAACTAGATAACAAGGGAAAGGTTGAAGACTTCAGTACGTGAGCGCCCAGCTCTCCATTTTAAGTATGGAGAGGCGAGGCTGGGCGTACTCACGCCTGTGCCTGTGAAGAAAGAATTAATTCTATTATAAATCAGTTCACAGATAGTGAATCAGATTGTAGGGAAGGTTGGACTGATTGTGGGATCTGTACCTCTTGTTGAGGTAAGAGCTTGAGGATAACAGACATCAGTTTGTCAATCTGCTCTGCTTGTTTAGTTACTAGGTGTTTAAGCTCGTTGATTACTGTGACATAATCAACGCTGTTATCAGTTGTCGTGAGTGATACAGCTGGCTGAGGAGTTTTGTTTTCGGAAGAGCTCGGTCCTTTCAGGGCAGAACTGTAGCTCTTATCTGATGATCTAATGTTAGAATTAAGATTTCCTTGATTAGGCTCGCTCTTGACTGGAAATCTCTTTTTACTCACTTCCTTTTTGACTTTGCACCCTTGATAGGTTGCCAAGTGGTTACCTTTGCAAAGGGCGCAAACGGGGAAGATACACGTAGGTACATCAGGGGTTTTACATTCCCCTGTTTGATGAAATTCAGAACAGATAGCACACCTGGGTTGACGAAAACAGTAAGATTTAGAATGTCCTAATGAGAGGCAGTTTTTACACTGTATGACAGATTTTCTTTGATGAGGTTTTTCGAACTTTACAATTAAATTGGAGATTTCCTTAACCTGCCAAATCATTTCGTTAGAGCCTGGAAAAGGAAGTAAGTCTACATAATGCAATGGAAGAGGAGATTTATCTGTAAATTTGAGCATGCGAGTCACATTTTTGACGGGTATCTTGTATTTCTCCTCAAGACAGGAACGTATCGTTTCCTCAGCTTGAGGAAAATCCGTAGGGATACCCCTGCATACAACTCTAGTAACTTTTTCTTCTTTAATTTGGTAGGTGAAGTATGCTATTTTTTTGTCCTTGAGGACCTTAGTGAGAGAGCGATATTCATCGATTTTTTCTAAAATTATTTTAAACTGGGTTCTATTAATGATTTTGAGTTTTGAATTTTTAGATATTTTATCTACTACTTCTGCTTTAAAGGTGAAGGGGTTTGGAATTTGAGAAATGAAAATGGGAGGGGGGGTTAACAATGGTTCTACTGACTTATCTGATTGAAGAATATTAAATTTAGAACTTAAATTAAGCGCAGGTACTGGTGGCCTATTTGCAGGGATAGATTTCCTTCTCTTGTGGTGGGTGACAACCTGGAAGCTGTCGTTATCTGTTTTAACACCTTGAAACTCCGAAGACTGGGTATCTGAAATGATGGGTTGTAAATCCATGGATTCTACTTCTGGATCAGTTGACCCTTCGTCAGAGTCAGAATCAGTGAAAGCTTCGGGTGCATCGAGGTCATCAGGGCTATAGGGCAAGCCTTTGCACATAGAGCACTTGAAGGGGTATTTTTTGTGTATACACTTGCAGTCAATAGCTGCCTTAACACTGCATTTTTTGCAGAGATGAGCCGACTGTTTGTGCTCACACTGTAATAGTGTGACACTTTTTTGGGAGGCCACTTTTTTCACACTTTTCTGAGAGGGAAGAGGTCCTGCAGCGCGAACATTGATAGTGTTATTTCTTAAAAAACCAAAACTTTTGAATAATGTCATGAGGAAAGTTAAGAAAGTACTCTGTTAAAAAAGAAAAGAAAGAAGAAGAAAAGTAGCTCTACAGTTTCCCCATGCTATCACACTTGCAATAAATTCAATACTTTGGACCATTCATTTTGCAATTAGGAACTATAATCTCTGGCTCAGTTTAGAAAAAACGTATGTACCATTAATTCAACTATCCACATAAGTTGTTTTTTTTTCAGATGAGCCGGATATTGAAGTTTCGAATTGCAAAATTTAGTTCAGTTCATGTCGTTTATTAGGTGCAACTTTCACGAAACAGACTTCTTAAGTAAATCTTACTGTGTTTAAACGTACCCTGAGAGTCATCTCTACACAGCTTGGACCAAATATAAACATCTGTATGATAAAATATAATGACTTATCATACCATAGCTGCGCTTCAACTGCTTCCCGACTCGGAAAGTGTTGTGTTTGCATCGCACATAAATTATGGAAACTCAGAATAATCAGGGGATATTACACAGGTGGACGCTTAGAAAATTCGTAACTATTCGAGCTACTTACGAAGTTACGGAGAGGAGGCGCCGGGGTGGGAGTAAGTGGGAGACGGAAGACGGCGTGAAATGGGGAGCAATTAAGATCATTTGGCAAATTTCTGACCGGAGACGAGTCCTCGATCCAACATGCAAATGTAACCGAGTTTTCGCCTTCCTGGTCCGCTTATGGCTCCTCGGACTCACACTTGGACGTATTTCTGCCGAGCGGAACCATGTGCATTATGACGTGAGCCCTGTTATGCATACATTCTTACGGGTCTCGGGGCTCATGCTTCAATGCACATAGTTCCGTTTGACAGAGATACGTCCACTTATACTGTCGTGACGGGGAAAAACGCCGTAAGAACACCCGAATGTTGCCGAAGTTCCCCCGATGAAACATGTATTTTCGACGAAAGTTATGCATGTTGTTCTTTGAAATTTTCAGATATTTTAGATTAAATTTCGAACAAAATTGTCTGAAAAATTGGAAGAAAAATATCGACAACTTTTCTCATAAATTAATATTTTATTGAAGGAAATTTGGCAACGCCTGAAGGTTTATACTGCGTTTTTCCTTGGCTCGGCAGTTTACTCCCGCAGCGCTGCAGTGCCGTTGCCGCAATGCTGCAATACCGCCAAGCGTTCGCCTTAAAATCGGCGTGCAATGACACTAAAAGCTCCGTAATTCCTCTGATATAACCGCTCATGGGCGCGGCGACGCGTATACCTCCTTCGCTAGTTTTTCGGGTCATTTGAATGGCCCTTTCGTTTCAGCGGTGGCCTACTGACTCATTTTCATTGGTTCAATCATTTCCCTCGGTTTTTACCTCAACTATAAGTCGCAAAATCCTAACGGAATGGTCAAATTGGGCAGGGTAGGTCACCCGACACGAAAGTCAACTGACGTTTTTCATCAATCCTGCCGTGCCAAGGAAAAACGCCGTATGCGCCTCCAGGCGCTGCCAAATTTCCTTTAGTAAGTCATGAATTTTCGGGAAAATTTGCAAATATTTTTCTTCCGATTTTTCAGATAATTTTGCTCGAAATTTCACCTACAGTTCTTGAAAATTTCAAGGGAAAATATCCATAGCTTTCCTTAAAAATAAACATTTTATCCAAGGAAATTCGGCAACTCTCGAATGTTCATATGGCGTTTTTCCCTACCACGGCAGACTCCTCCTCCTTCTTTTCTTCCAACCCCTCTCCTCACGTTTAGAATCGGTGAGATGAGGTGATAATTTCCCTCAATTTCTCTCTAATTTTGTAAGAGGAATATCCGAAATATCGACAAAATCTTACGTAAATATATGTGAAAGGAATAAAAAGAGGATGAAGGACAAAATCTGACGTCTGCAGGGTTTATCAGCTCTATCACATCAGATTGGGCTATCGAACTTGATTAGTTCAAGCTATAAGTGTTGCAGTGAATCGCACTTTGAACGCTAATCTTTGAGATGATCGTAAATTAGCATAGTTTAAAGTTCATCAGAAAATTAAGATTTATACATTGAATCGCTCTAATATCGGTTCACGCAACAGAATCTAGATCCCAACATTTTATTGGCGAACAGTCGAAACGTTAACATTGTGCTGCTCAGATTTCCGAATCTGCTTATAGAAATCTGTAAAAAAAAGTTGACTTTTTAGTTAAGGTTAAGGTTTCAGTGACACGCACAAGCAACAGGCACCACTTAAAACGGAGAGACTTAGACGCAAGGGTAGAAAAAAAAGAAAATTAATTTGACTACATTTTGAAATGGGGAACTGCTATTTTTGACTCATCCATAAAAGCAACTACAGTGCATATCAGAATTAACTGCTTTTACGCTTTTTTTTATAAAAAAAAGTAATGACCAGAAATAGTGGTTCCTATTACAAAATTTCGTTAAATTTTAACTTCCTTGTTTTAATTACGGAAGCTAGATGATGAGATTCCGGAATATCTTTCTATAAATATCGTGAACTCTACAGTAAGCGTTATCGATCGAGAATGATGTGAAATTTTAGAATCGGGGTTTTGCTCTCACTGCTTTAGTGCTTTAAATTACATAAAAACATGAATTCATCAACTTACATGCATGAATACGGAATGGTTTCCTCACTCCCTCGTTTTTTTGAATGTATATTAATATGCATTTATCTTGTTTTATGTTTCAGGTATTAATTTCACAGCAACCTCTCACCGCGTGCATTGTACGATTCTCAAGTAAGTGCGGGAATTCTATTGAACCACACCCTTCGGGACCTTTATACGGGAGAATGGAAATTCGTAGAATCCTAATTTTTATTTCATTTTCAAAATTGCTAAAAGTTCCTATTCTAAACACCAGCACCCGTCAAAAAACAACAACTAACTCCATACACTGGAAAAAAAAAACACATTGAATCTAGAGTCCAGATTCTTGAAAACATTGACAAGAAAGAATACTCTTGGTTCAATCAGATTTTTGCTTAAATCAAAAGGAAATCCGCTGAAATTAAGAGACTTGGTTCTTGATATAAGCAAAAATCCGATCGAATCAAGAGTATTTTATCTTGTCGATGTTTTTAAGAGTCTGGACTTTAGATCCAATGTGTTTTTTTTTTTTACTTTCTCGCTCCCCTGGGGTAGAGGATAAGTATTGTCATCCTGCAAGGGGGGGAAAAAAGTTGAAATTTCATTATTTCTAGACGTTTTAAGGTCCCAGGAGTCAAAATAACCATACTTGAAAAAATGTGTGTCCGTCCGACCGGCATCCCCCAAATCTGTGTACAGCGATATCTCAGAATCTATCTGTTCGATTTCATTCAAAATTTGCACAGAACACCATATCTATGGTCTCCTTATGCACGTCAAACGATTTTGGGGTACGCTAAAATTTGGGGGGGGGCGCTAGGGTCCGAGGTCGATTTCTAGCAAAATCACACGGAAAGCTCATTTTAAAGGACTGTAAAGTTGGAAAAATGCCTTTTTTTGCAGTGTATAACACTCTTCTCATTTCATCGGGTCGTGGTTAATTCACTTAGCAAGCTCTGATTAACTCTCATTATCAAACAGATAATTAAATCCGTTCTTGAATGAGTGACTCGATGAAAACGAGTGTGTGTACCTCTCATATGAGTAGCGCGCCGTAACGCTCGGTAACGCGCCGCCAAGTCTCGTGTGGAGAGAGAAAGAAAAACAACGAAAATTATGCAATAAAATTATGAAATTTGCCAGTCGGAATGCTGAACATAAAAGTTGTCTGATTGCATTTCGCTGTACTTACACGCGGCGCGTATGAGCTATGCATGGGGTCATGCACCACGCGAGCGACCGCCGCTCACCGACGCTGCCAAGTCGTTCAATTTTATCCGTCGGCTCCGAACTATTTTCAAGGAAAATTTCGATTTATCAGCTCAGTCGGGCAACTTCACCCTTCACTGGTGGGTTTGTAAATCACATGTTTGCGTACACGCACAAACGAATCCAAAATTCACGAGTGAAATGAATCGAGGTTCGCCCGCCGCTCATTAATTTTTCTCCTCTAATTGAGATTTTTGAGCAGACGGAGCGGTTTAATGCAAATTTTGGACAGGGGAAGGAACGGTGAGGTTATCCACTTCATTAGTTTAACAAGTTGACTTTTTTTCTCTCGTTTTTCCTCATAAATGAGGAATTTCAAGATCGGAAAAATATCATGTAGTAAGAAAGTCTAATATAATAGCACCTACACGAAGCGACGACCCTCTTAGACGAGAAGATTTTAAAAGACATTTTAACACCAAGTTTGAGGGCTTTAGATGGTTTCCTGTCATTTTTTAAGTACGACGGATTATTCGTAAAATGCAGTGGCGCGGCGTGCTTTGCGATATATCGATCGATCTATCATTTAAACCTATGGAAAAACAGCTTTATTTGGGGAAGTATCGATAATCGATCATTCACGCCACGCCACCGGTAAAATGACCAACCTACATGCGTAAACTATTTAAACACATGGTGTTTCTGAAATAAGCTAGAAATACTAGTTCCTTTTTGCAAAACGTAGTCTAATTCTGATAGGATCAAATTTTTCTCTTTGTAATCGGACAGAATATAACAAATAGTGCCTTTACTTATCAATCACCTATAGTGTAATATTCTTTTTATCACTCGTTCTCACATTCCAATGCTTAGAATTTGTGTACATATACAATCATCAAACGTGGTTTCTTTTATAAAAAAACACACTCTCTCAGTCAATCAATGTGCGGGCAGCTACATCTAGTTGACTCTCTCTCCTTTTTAAATTTAATTTAAACGCACCTTTATACGAAGTAAAGCTCAGATCAAGTTGCGAGGGTGTACAAGGTTCAAGGCCCTCGGTGCCATTGCGGATAAGTTGGTGCTGACATGAGTCATTCTCTAGATTTGCTGGCAGCTGAAGGTGTTTAATGCGTCGATTTTATCACCTTGCGCCCAAACATGACCCAGAGCCGTACTTGAGGGCCCTATCTACTTCGTGCTTAAACGTAGGCCTTTCGTGATTGAAATCTCTCGGTTTTCGCGTAAATCCAGGCCGAATGGCCTTCAATCTCAGCTTAGAGTTCGCGCCAATAAGCAATCAAGATACCTGTTTACAACTAGTATCCCCCCCTTCAATATTTCTCTAGCGGAGGATAATGCTTTCTAAAAGTCATTTTGATTCATCCAATCAAATGACGTCATCGCAATTAAGTCTATCAAAGATATTGTTTATTTTTATTTTATTGTATTTGTGTATTTTGCATCTATTTAAAATTGACTACTGATCATGATTAGCCTAAATGCTTAAAAAAGTACTTTAATACAGAGAGGTTATGAAGATGGCTCTCAGCCGAAATGCATCAGTAATCAGTATGCCAACATGAACTTTCTGCAATAAAAGTATGTTTAAAGGATGTAGGCTAATCATTATTAATCAGTTTATATTTTGAACTGATTTACTCATTTTGTTAATAATTAAATTGTTCGAAATTTTTGCTCGGTTTAGCCTAGAGTTTATTTGGAAAGTTAAGCCTCGTTACTTAGATATTTTATCGCGTGTAAATGTGAACGTCTCAAAGTAATCCACGTTAAATACTCATTTGGAAGAAAGTTCACGTAACCTTGAATCGATAGTTTCGGTAGCGGGCCACTTATTTGGAGAAATTATTCACTGGCTGAAAAAGCTTGCACTCATCGAAGGTAGACTGCCGTGCTAAGGAAGAACGCCGTATGAACATTCTAGAGTTGCCAAATTTCCCTTGATAAAACATGTATTTTGACAACATTCATGCATATTTTTCCTTAAAATTTTCAGATATTTTAGATGAAATTGGGTACAAATTGTCTGACAATTTTGGAAAATAATATTGGCAATATTCCCAGTAAATTCAGTTTTTATTGGAGGAAAACTAGGCAACGTTTAAAGGCTCATACGGCGTTCTTCCTTAGCACGGCAGCAGAGCTCAAGTAACGGATAAATGCTAATCTTAGTTTTTTACCCTCTTGATTTTGCCAAACGTATACGCCTTTACCTTTTTTCCTCCAGATGATGAGGTCGGACCCTTTACATCACCGTCTTGCGACCAAGCCATAAAATATACATTTGAAAGTCATTTACAAATAATTATTTTTCTATCTCTCTGATCGCGGGTATTTAAATGGACGTATTTCTATCAAACGGAACTATTCGCATTATGACGTGAGCCCTGTTATGCACGTATTCTTATGGGTCTCAGGGCGCATGTCTTAATGCACATAGTTCCGTTTGATAGAAATACGTCCAAATCTCTCCACACGGCAGTGTAAAACATTCCATCTTGCATCGTATATTTTGGATTAAGTCAATAATTTATGCGGCCAGCCAGTAGTAAAAGTAGCATGGATGTGAAACCGAGCTTTGCCTGAGGGTAATATGCAAAAACCGCAGATCTGAATATAGTTCGTACTGTGGTTACGCTTTTCTCCCTTAGCGGGGCAGAACGTGCCCCGGTCTATGGAAGAACACCGTAAGAACATGTATATGCTGCCGAATTTCCCTCGATAAAATAATAATACTCGAGTACAGCTCTAAATATTTTGACTACATTTTGCAGAAAACTAACATTCAGGCTTATTTTTGAAACAACGCATGTGCTATTACTGCTTCTTATTCCTCTCCTCGCTTTCCTTCCTCTTATTCTCCCTTGTTCCTGTTCCCCACTTTTCCTTCCTCCTCTTTGGTGCCCCCTTTTCTCCTCTTCTAATTTTTTCATTTTTCTCGTTTCTTTCTTTCTTAGTTTCCCTTCTTTTTAACCTGTCCTCTTTTTTCTCTTCTTTTACATTGCCGTGTTTTTTTTACCCCTTTTACCTTCTTGTCTTATTCCTATTTTACCTCAGCTCTTCCTCTTTTGCAGCGGTGAAGCTTGGTATAAGTTGAGTTTCTTTAAATTTTTTTTTTTTATATATTTTCCGGTCGGAAATGCAATTGTGAAGACTGCGGAACATCCCAAGTTTTATTTTGTTATCTTACGGTCATGGTCCCATTTTAAGTTGTTGATTTTGCATTATCATTTCGGGCCGATTATAAGTTGTTTTTCATTCATCTTTTACTTCTCCTCGTTTTCTTCTTATTCCTCTTCTTCCAATTCTCGTTTTACTTTTTCTCCTGTCCTCTCTTCTTCCGTTTTTTAGTATTTTTCATATCAGGCCTTCCTCTGAATTTTCATCTTCCTTATTGATTTTCCCTTTGCAGAGAGGCGCTATTATAATCGAGCCAAAAATAAGTTTTCCATATCGCAAAACGTTGACCATTTTTCCTTCAAAATTTTAAAATACACAAGATTAAAATCTATGTTGTAGCATATTGCACAATTTTTCTAAAACTCTATCGGCTTTATGAACACTTTTTTTATACAAATTAAAATGTTTTAAAAAACCAATTTGAATGTTTTACTTTAATTTTTCTACTCGACATTGGCCACTTCGGGCTGGCCGCCCTTCTTCATGTGACTATGGCCATTGTGGTGTAGAAAAATTAAAGAAAGTCATTCAAATCGGTTTTTGGAGAAGAAAAAAATAATAATTTGTATCAAAAAAAGATTAAAATCCTCTTGGAAGGTCGAAGGTTAAAAAACGCACGTCCTCCAGAAAATCCGCGGGCTATTAAAAGAGACTTGGCAATGTCCTGACGTTGTTATGACGTTTTTCCTCTACACTGCAACGTTGTTGGCAACAAGTCCGGTGGCAATATCCATTACTTTGAATTAAGATAAAGGAAGAAGGAAGAAAGGCAGGGTGAGAGAGAGCGGGGGTAAGATTTACTAGTATCAGCGGCGGGGACAAAAATCGGGCGTCCTTCCTATAAGCGGTATTTATGGCGGGTACCAGTGAAACGTGCTAAGTGCAGAAATGGGTTCAGCCTGTTCAGCATGTAGATGTAGAGGCGGCGTAATCTACACGTTCCGATAAAGGAACGACGCACGGTGAAACGTGTCGTCGGACATGATGTAGAAATTTTAGAAGCTCATATCTTCGTCAATTCGGAATTTAGATAATTAACAGTTGCTTCATTAGATTCCTTTTAAAATTTGCTTTCAGGAACGCCCTTAAAATTGGAATGGAGAATTTGCAGGTGTCTGAAATTTTGTGAATTTTATATTGAAAATAATACTGTTAGGAAAACTGATCACGAGGCTCTCGGTCGGCGCTCTTGGTGCCCTAGGTTGCCAAGATTACAATTATAAATTTGGATATAAGTTATACAGGTTTAAATAGAGAAAAGTGGTGATTTTGCCGAACTATCTGGCAACCATAACGTGTCGATGACGATGACGCCACGCGAAAAGGACGAACTTGGGCTGAAAGTGAAAGTTTCGCCAGAGCCGGCTTTTGGAACGGGTGCAATGCACTTGTGATCCCCTAAGCGAGGCGCCGCGACGCCCTGCAGACGCGCCGGCACCTCCGTGTCAACTGCCCCGCCGCGACATTTTTCGAAGATTAACCTTCTTAATGTAATTGACAGGTTTGACCACTTGCATCTCATTATGGTACCTCTCGTGAATTAGAAAGAGCCAGTCTTGGAATCGCCGAAGCTCTTCGGTTTTTTAGAGTTATGGCCCCACGAGATAATTTAAACAAAGGTCACGCTCAGAAATAATTACACGAATACCATTCATTTCGTAGGCAAATATAGCTAAATCAGACATGTTGTCTGATATCTAGACAAACAGTCAAATATTCTTACTAAAATTGAAATTCTGATCTGTTCGCTTATCAGCCTATGCAGCCTATCTCAATATTTGCGGACAAATTATTACTAACATTTGAACTGAGATAATGCATCTGATTTGAATCGATTTTGCGTTTAGGCAAAGCAAATTTGCGCGCGAAAGAAGTGAAATCTCCTTCATTCCTATACGTATGCAATTTAAGCTACTTTAAGCTCATGAGCTTGTCTCTGAGGACTAAAATTCCATGGGTTAAATCTTCGCGTGATCATTTCCACCCGTATGACTTTCTGAAGTTTTCATCCTTTACATCTTCTGTAAAAAAATAAAGATGTCCAAATTAATAAGGATATTCTTTGAGTTTTACTGTTTATTCGCTATCTATTGATGCCAGTGTAAATCATTTCAGAGAAATGTAAAAAATGAATGAAAGAGGCTCGCATAAACTGTGACCAAAGTATAGATTGGCATATACCAGAAACCTTGACACGTAAGATCTCCAGGTTTGCTTCAATGTAATCGATTCTATTAACTTCTTTAAAGAAAAATTACTCATAATCAGGAATACCGTTGCTTCTGAAAAACTTATTCATTATAAAAAAAAAAATCTTTTTTTTTTTAAAAAAAAAAAAAACCATTCAAATTTTTTTACTCGTTGCAGATTTCATTTCTATTACTAGAATGACCACCTACATCACATCAGGACACTGTTCACCGCTTACGTCCTTCGCGCCGCTGCAGTTAATTTGCTATTCCACGCAACGTTCTACCACAGGTGCCGTGCTATGGCATGGTGCATGCGTACTAATCTTTGAATTACTGGACAGTTGATTCTTTCTCTCCTTCTTTCTCTCCTTCTTCTCTTCCTTTGAGGATTATGAGAAGATGAGCATTTCATACTCTTTCGGAACAACTCATACGCGCTTATTACCAATACTCATAATTTGCCATTTACAACCTTTCTTAAGCGACGTCTAAAATCATCGTTCTCATATATTTTGTAACTTCTCAGTGAAAAGAAAATCATAAATTCAATCTCACAAATCAATAGCTCTAACGTTATGCATGGACGTTCCTCCTCTGCAGGATCTCCAGCGGCCCCCCCCCCCCCCCCGTCTCATGAAAGTGTATGCAATGATACATTCATCTGTCGAGGTCTGATGATCAAATAAGGCATTTTGCGAAATGCGTCCGTCTCGTTAAATAGTTCATTCTACTATCCTAGATTCCAATGCTGAGATTTTTCCTGATTTTAAAAGTGAGAATTATTAAGATATTTATGGAAAAGTCCTTTTTCGAAAGATCAACTTTTTCATGATATTCTCTTGAATTTTTAGGTCTGAGTGAAGATCTACCTCAGAATTCTTTTACCTGCATGAAGAGTAGATCATTTCAAAGTTCGACAGGAAAAGATTTTGTGGAAAGGTTTAAATTGTATTTGAGAGGAAGTTATTATTATCAATTTTTCCTTCCATGGTGCTGAAAGATTCAGGCGTATTTTTACAAAAATATGCGGAACTTCATAGGTCTTCAAAGATCAATACTTGCTTAGGTATATACAAAATACCTGGTATTTGAATGTAAGCCTACGACACACAGTGGATCGAGTCAATCAGATAGGTCGGACATGAAATGTGTTACTAAACCTGCAAATTGTGTTGTTAGATTGGTCACATTTTAAATTTTGACGGGTGCATCTTAAAGACGATGTCTCGAGGAAACCAATGGAACCGTTTTCAAAACCGCAACGTTTTGTATAAAAAGAGTTATAAGCCTTCAAAGTTTCCTAATTTTGCCCGACCTCTCCCATTGACTCGATCTACTGTGAGACAGTGCGACTTATCCACTTACCTCCAACTTTTCCAAATCGAGGAATGATCTTCACAGAATTATCAGAAATAATTACTGTTCA
Organism: Bemisia tabaci; assembly: GCF_918797505.1. Lineage (NCBI taxonomy): Eukaryota > Metazoa > Arthropoda > Insecta > Hemiptera > Aleyrodidae > Bemisia > Bemisia tabaci. The sequence goes on along the minus strand of NC_092799.1, from coordinate 13,352,444 downwards.
AAACAGTTGAGAAAAAACAGCACATCAAGAAGTATCTTAGAGGTTATTTCGCTAATCGTCATTGTTGCCTCACATTAGGTGTACTCCCAGGGTGACGCAAATGGGAGCAATTTTACTTAACCTTTCTTCCCATTTCCTACCGTTTTTCTCGTTGCTCATTTGAATAATTGACACATTTCGCCCTCTTCGCCTCACTTATAAGGCAAGCTCATTAAATCACGAGTCTTTTGACCTATCCCTAATAACTGTCGGCCCTGCCAGAGCCAGATGCAGCATTGAGCCACTTTTCCGGGCTACGCCTTGGCTGCCGTCAGGAACCTCGTGACCAGTAGCTCTCCACTGATTGTTGTTTCTATCGATTCTGTCTCGTCAAGAGTTCGATGCTTAAGCTGAATCAAAACGTATAAGACAGGCTTATTCTCCTGCAATAGAGACCCATTCCATTTAGTTCTCTAGATATATCCGATCTTATGTCTCCGTCATTCTCACCTGAGTACCTCACTGAAAAACAATTCTCGGTGTTTTTACCAAGGTCCGTTGGCACCTTTACCATCTCACTTTTTTACCAATTATTGGTAATTTTACCTAGACAGACTGATAAGCTTACCTAAAAACAGGTATTTTCACTGTTTTTTCAGGTAATAATACCACTTTTATTGGTAATCAATTCCCGGTAACTTTTCCATTTTATCTCGGTCATTCCACCACAGTCGATAAAAAATATTGGCGTTTTTACCAAGGTCCAGTAAAATTACAGAGAAAGTTCAATAAATACCAATTCCATAAATGGTAATTTTACCAAGAAAAAACTGGGATCAAATAGAACCCTAAATTCTTGGTAATTTTACCCTTTTCTTAGTAAATACACCAAGATTTTGTTTTCAGTGCTCTCCGTCATTCTCACCTGAGTACCTGTACGGAAGAGTTTTGCCATCTCAATCCTTTTACTACAGAAAAAATGTGCCGCTCTTTGATTGGTCGGCTATCATGGAGCCCCAAAGTTGCCCCAATGTAAAAAAGGAGGAAGAAAACATGGAGAAACAAAGAGGGAGGAAGAGCGCTCATATTTGGAAATTGTTTATGACTATATTGGCTCGAACTTCAAATTAGGTGCTCTAAAATTTCAAACAATTTCTGAGTCTGTCTGGATCCACCTCTAATATGTGATGATGCCAGTATCCAAACTACCAAACTCGAATGCACCCTCAGCTTCAGTTTTAGCAGCGTGGCAGTGCTCCAGTTCGGGGCCACCAACGACTTCCAAAATTTCCAACGAGAAGTCTCCGATCAGGAGTCTATGAAGAATTCCAAACCTGGAAACTGGATTCGGGGACGTTGCAAGCTCGGTCCAAACTAGAGTCGATAGCCGGACGGTGCCGCTGATGGGTGGAATGCCCCTGTGACGTCACTCTTTCCGTTGGATGGGAATCGGGACCCGGGAATCGGGAATCGGGAGATGCGGCATCGAGGTGCGATTAGGAGCCAGCGCCGCACAGAGGGTCGAATCCATTCGAGATGCCGGACAAAATTTGGAAACTTTAAACGCTTAAAACTCCGTTTATACAAAGTTGTGAAGTTCTGCAAGTGATTTCAGCGGTTTTTTCGTTAAATTATCTTCTTAAAACACCCCATGGTTTTTAAAATGCGACGATTTAAACATGGAAATTTGGAGCTTGAGTCTGAAGTTTTATGTCTGATTGCCTCGATCCACTGTGCGCCGGGAGTTGGGAGTCGGGACGGGAGGAGTTGAGGTTGTAAACAAAGAGGCTGCCATGCCCCCCAGGCCCCGTTATTGCGCCATCTGCATCTGATCGGATGAACTTCGTGCAGGTCACCGCTCCGCCGGCTCCTCGTTCCCCGCTCGAAAAGCACCAGTTTCCCATCACACCTTCTCGCTTTCCGAGCACGCCGGGAAAAGTGGGACGAGTTCAACTAGGGTGACCACAACCTCGGGAAATCCGGTAAATTCAAATTTGTTGAGGGCGACCTGGGAAGAACAAAAAAAGACCAAAATTCCGCTAGAAAGGTCCGGAATTCTTTGCCTTATGCTATGCGTTTTTCGCACGATAGCCTGGAAAGTATGCATATGCAACCCCGTATGCAGCGTTTCCTAGTGCAATATTTTCTTGCTAGAAATGTATCAGTGTCCCAGCATACCCTCGCGATTTTCTTGTACGCGAGGAAAAGTGGGACAAGTTTAACCGGGGTGTCCACCAGCCCGGAAAATCTGGAAAATTCAGAGGTAGTGATTTTTTGAGGGCGGTCCGCATCTACTGCATAGGCGGATCCATGCAGATGAAATTTTAAAGCACCTCTGCAACATGCAGTTTGAGTAAATTTTGTCATGAATAATTACCAAATATAAGCGTCCCTACGTCCCTCCTTTCTTTCCTCCCTTCCCCCCACTTTTTTACAGGAGAACGGTGGGGGGGGGAGGGGCTTCGCCCTCTACGCTCCCAACACCCCCTCCTTGCAACCGCCGATGAACTACGGAAAAAGTACGAAAATTACGCGCGAAGATCCGAAGTTTTTTGCTCCATGCCACGCGTGTTTTCCTGACGGCCTGAAAAGTGTGCAATTCTTCGTACATCGATTCCTATGAACAATCTCCCTTATCCTAAGAGCTCCATTGAGCCTGAGATGGATGATCCAATCAGAAGTGGACCCTACAGAGACCAGGCCATACTCTCCCTGCACTCTACTATGCCAGCGATATAGTAACGAGAATATTGCAGGGGGTGGGGGGGATGAGGTAGTACCGGGACGTCGGTATTCATTATTTGACCTATAATGGAATTTCGCAGTACTAGCGCAGTAGTGCAGCTTCCTTCGATCGAAGAACAATACGATGATAATTACACGTTGACTCGCCAACATTTTGATTTCCATCTCATCTCATGCCTTGGCGCGTAACATCGTCAGTCGTCGTCACTTGGCACTATCTCGATGGCTCGATCGAAAAGTGAAATGTAACTGCGCGTCCCGCTCCCGCTCTGCGCTCACCACTGCCTGCTTCCCTTATTTAATCGGGGGCCCTATCGCGCAATCCCACGTTGCCAACTAAATCAAAGCGACCACGAATCATACTTTAAGCTCAATGGAGATGTTGCATGTGTGAGGGATTTGCAATTTGACCATTGATTCTTATGTAAAAGTTCGCGAGAAACACGATGGTGCCACTGGTTTTCTCTGAAATCATCTCCCAAGCTCAAAAAAAGCTCTCAAAGTGAGGCCAAAATGGAGCGGATATCCCACCCTACCCTGAGAGTCCACCCCTACACCAAAACAAACTCTCCATGCAAAGATAGGGAGCAAATACATTGACAGGGCTGCCACTTTATTCGGGGATTCCAAAACTGAAAACACGGCATCTCTGCTAATGTATTTGCTCTCTATCTTTGCATGGAGAGTTTGTTTTGGTGTAGAGGTGGACTCTCAGGGTAGGGTGGGATATCCCCTCCATTTTGGCCTCACTTTGAGAGCTTTTTTTGAGCTTGGGAGATGATTTCAGAGAAAACCAGTGGCACCATCGTGTTTCTCGCGAACTTTTATATAAGAATCAATGGTCAAATCGCAAATCCCTCACACATGCAACATCTCAATTTTATTTTCAGGAAACAAAGTAACGAAAAGTAACAAGATGGTAAACCAGTGCTGGGTTCACACTGTTTTGCGGGGAAGGCAAGGTCGGAAAGTTCAAAAATGTCAAATTTTTGAGCTCTAATGAGCATCAATACAGTCGTGCTAAGGAAAAACGACGTATGAACCTTCTAGCGCTGCCAAATTTCCTTTGATAAAACACACATTTTCTGGAAAACTTATGAATATTTTCGCTCCAATTTTTCAGATGATTTTGCTCGCAATTTCACCTAAAGTTCCTGAAAATTCGAAGGAAAAATATTCATAACTTTCTTCAAAAATGAACATTTTATTGAGGGAAATGTAGCCACTCTCGATAGTTCATACGGCGTTCTTCCTTAGTACGGCAGAATACAAGAATGAGGGTGGAAGCGTCTATGACGTTTTGAGTCCACGCACAGAGAGCACACGCTTTAGTTTTACCACCTCACCTTGTCACATACAGCTGGGGGCCACATTTATACCGTTTTTTTTTTTTTTTTTTTTTTTTTTTTTTTTTTTTTTTTTTTTTTTTGTGGTGAAGGAAAGTACTGAATATACTTAAAATGTCAAACAAGAGATTTTCTAGATTCCTATAATTTTTGTGGGTCTTTTCCTGGGAATACTTCTTCAGTTTCAGGGTGTCCCTCAAACCTCCGCGTATGGGGTTCTCAAATCAATTTCGCAACACATTAAACAAAATCATGGACACATGGATCCCTTGTATGCCCCTGGATCTCGGACACATTTGCAGATTCGTTTATAGCACTAAACTCTCTCAATTTTTATTTGGAATTTTGCTTCATTTTTGCCTTTCCTTTCATTTCCTCCGACATCACACCTTCGTTAGTTCTCCTTTTCCTCTCTTTTGCATACGAAGAAATGAAGATGCTTTCTCCGAAGACTAGCATCCTTACTTCACTACTGTTCATGTTCGCCAATATAGAGAGGCACACTGTGGGCTCGCAGTGGCATGACATGGATTGTGTTACCTCTATGTAGATGGAAGGATTCGATGACCCAGTCGTAGGAACTTCCAACGTCTGTGTGCTATATTTTGAGCGCTAGAGTGTAATACATCGGATGAAAATATTAAAATTCGTTTTTCTCGATCAAGCGTTAACCTAACAACAGATTTTGCCCACCCATTTCGCGTACTTATTTCGCCTTCAATTTCGCCACATAGGCAAAAAACACACTGAGGAGCGCGAATATTTATCTACTCGACAAAAAAAATGATATCGCTCCATAAGCATCGAGTGAACCGATAAAAAATGTTGTTGTTTTGAGTCGAAACGTCTTGGTTTCTTATTAATTGTGTATTTCAGCCTTGTTTCCCGTTTTCCCCCTTGTTTTTCTACTCACATCCATACTTGGGGATCTACCTCCGCGAATCATACATTTTACGTCTTATAAAGTGAATTAGCAAAACAATCTGAGGAAACGCCTTCCTGTTTCTCAAATTTCACGAGGGGTCTGAAGCCGGCGTGGAGAGTGAAACACGAACCCTGAAAACCTGCGGGACCGTGACGAGGTGACTGACAAGAGGACGCATTTCTGCCAAATGGAACTATGTGCTTTATGACGTGAGCCCTGTTATAAATATAATCTAATGAGTCTCAGGGCTCATGTCTTAATGCACATAGTTCCGTTTGGCAGAAATACATCCAAGACGGTGGGCGGAAAGAAGAGAGTAGCTCCGTCCTTGGAGTCCCGGAGAAGATGTCACTTTTATTATCTAACTAAACAAACCTTCCAAACCCGAGAAATAATATAGCCGGAGCACGCCATCAAAAGACCGACGAAATTCTCAAAAAAGACCGTGGTAATAATAATATCAACGAAGGACGTAAACCCGTCTTTTTATGAGTTTTTTTTCTGTAATCATGGCTCTCGAAATAAATTACGCAATTTGGCACCCGGAAAAAGGAATCGGAAATTTGAACACCGGGCGAGCTTAATTCCGGGCGAAAAATATGATGGAACAAATTGGTCCGTGAAGATTAAGAGGCGGTTCGCGGGTGCGAAATTTTTTCGCGCTTACGCTGAGTTATGCGCGGTGAAGCTGAAGGGAACTACGTGGTTGACCGAGGAGCAAATCAACGGGTAATTAGACTGTTGCATAAAACTTCGGAGGCACTTTTTTCTATGTTCCTTGGATAGGCGGTAATTGTAATGAGTTGATCCCATCTACTCTAACAGGTGTGAGTTGATGATATTGTATGATTGCCATTCGTTTTGCATTGACACTAATCATTCAGATGTGATGTTAGCATTTTCTGCAAGTGTTCGACCATGTCGTCTGCGTCAGCTTCGCGCTTTATCATAAATCAAATAACTAGACTTGAATTTTAGATGCGCTCTGACACTCTTAACTGGAAATCTGTCGAAAGGTGGCTTGGATAAACTTGAAGTTCAGTGCTGCTCCGGTAGATTTACTCCAGTAATCACCCAGTAGACATAATCTATAAATCCAATAATCCAATTACTCCAGTAGATGTAACCCATAAATCTAATAGTCCAATTACTCCAGTAGATGCAATTGCAAGCATGCACTTAAATGAACAGATATTTTGAGCGGAGCTTTCAAAGTATTCATTTCATTCGCATGATATTTTAACGAGTGAAATAGCTCGCTTATGATGATTAAATAGGATTCTTTATCTCATTCTCCAAAGAAACAAACTCTGTTCAAATCGATTAAATTTAGAAAGAAAATTTAGTTTTTATTATTTCAAATCTGTGGAGCTTATAATACCTCATCAATGTGCCCCGTCCCGAAAAAAGTAGCGCACCAGTTTTTCGAAATCTATAGTAATTGGTTATAACTTGAATACCTTCGGAAAATCGGAAGCTCTTTTTTAAGCGCCTAAAACTCGTTCAAGGAAATTATTCAGTGAAAGCTCCATTCGATCGCCTTTCCGCACGCCATGCTCGATGCATTATTCCTGTTTTCTCCTACAAGCGATCGTATAACATCTGAGCGTGATACCACTATTCGACCACGTAGGAGCTGGAGTTGCCTACCCTGAAAACTGAAGACAATTTGACAGTGATTTAAAGTCTCCGCAATGAAAAAATTTACTCATCGTGCAATGTTCTCTCAGGGTAGGCAATACCCTGAAAACTAAAGGCTATTTGACAATGAAACAATTCAGTGAAAGCTCCATTTGATCGCCTCTCCGCACGCCACGTCGCACATTGGTTCCGAGACCCAATCTAGGTGGCATTAATTCGAAAAAATGAATTTTGGAAAAATTAAAATTTGACACCACAGATTGATAGTGTATACTCTCGAGAGTAACTTGGCCAAATATCATGAAGATTGGATCACTAATAAGGAAGTGATAAGCACCTAAAGGTGAGGCCGCGAGGTACTTTTGGGCGGACTCGCACCAGTTTTCAGTGTTTACTGTCAGGTCCTATGATTTGAAGTTCATCACACAGAAATAGATGCAAATGTGAAGTGTTCTGTTATGGTGTATCAAAAATATAAGGCATGTTAAAGGTTTATACGTTCTTATTATCTTTCAAAAACGTGTCTATACATCTAGACAAGCCGTTAGACAAAGCGTTATTTTCTACTAATTCCAAGCAAATTTTTACAAAAATGGCTCTAGATGAATGTCTTGCGCCGGTTCGCACGCATACAGACCTACTGTAGTAGTTAGTACTAACCCTAAACTTGATTTTAGTGCAATAAAATTCTGCGCATACTTGCGTCCCTGGGGGTTAGGGCACTTTGAATTTCCAAAACCGGCTTTCAAGAAATAAAGAATTGACACACTAAGGAGCTTACTGCAGACCTCAGATCCTTGGGAATATGAATACTGCATTTTTTACAGGTCATGTGGGTTCTTAAGTCTTCATAATCGTTAAGATGATTATTTTTTACTTTGTCTATACCTCTAGAGAAGCCCATAGACTTACCACAGCTCCGGTTTTTTGACTGGAAATTTTACAATTATGACTCAAAATAAAGGCCCTGCGTAGGTTCGCACACGTGCAGACCGACTGTAGTAGTTAGTGCTGACCCTACACTTGATTTCGGAGCAAAAAAATTTTGCGCATACTTGCGTCCCTGGAGGTTAGCGCACTTTGAATTTCCAAAACCGGCCTTCGAGAAATGAAGAAAATTGACACACTGAGGAGTTTACTGCACTACTGCAGACTCCAGATCTTTGAGGACTGCATTTTTTGCACATCACGTGAGTTCTCAAATCCTCACAATCATTGGGATGATTATTTTTCACCTTGTCTATACCTGTAGAGAAGCCCATAGACTAAAGACAGTTCCCGTTTTTTGACTAGAAATTTTACAATTATGGCTCAAAATACAGAACACGTGGGTTCTTAAATCCTCTCAATCGTTCAGATAATTGTTTTTCACATTGTCTGTACCTTTAGAGAAGCCCATAGACATAGCACTGTTCCACAGAAAAGGAGCTTACTGCACTCCTCTCGCATTATTCCGTGATTGTATGAGTAAATGTCCTCTAACTTAACAACGAATGCTTATTTCTTTCTTGGTTCATGATTTCTTCGTGTTTTTATTCTCTCAAGTTTGTAAGGCTCTGAAATCATCGCAAGCTCACAACTTTGTTTAAAAAAGAAAAAAAGCAAGTGTGACACCTCACTCTTTTTGATGCGCAATAAAATATTATACCGATGAATATTTTCCTGCTCTTACAGACAGTAATCATTTTTCTTTCAAAATACTTTGATATTAATTTTGGTTTCTGCTTTCCCTCATTGAGTGAATACCTATACTTCTTTATCAAGTAAAATATTTATGTTACGTATGTTTAAATTGCCGCGTATAATGAATTTAAATGTATTTTTTGAATTATAGACGAAGATTGAATCTTAATTCATAGTTATTCTGATAATATAATAATTCTGATAGCATAATTGTACCATTAAATTACAAAGCTTCAAAATTTCTGTTGGTTTTAAAGCGCGGCGAATCAAGAAATCAGCGAGCATTGAGGTTCAAATAAAGTTCTTCTTACGCTGATTTGTCAACACTGTATGAACAACTCGAATAGTGGGATAAGCAGTTTTCTTTGGTACTGGAATTTATTTTCCTCAGGGAAACCACAACATTTAGGAGGTATATTTTACCAGATAATACCAATTCCTGGTTCACAAAATTATACAACATTGCCCACCCCCCCCCCCCATAAAAAAAATTAGTAATTAGAGGACAAATCCTCGTAAATTCATCGATAGTTTTTGATGATAAATCAAAAAAGGTTGAAAAATATATCAGTCCAGGAATTCAGCCATTTTAAAATATTATTAATGTAGTATTAAGTATGAATTTTCAAGCTAAGTGCAAATTTACCATCTTATGCTAAATGATACAGTCAAATTGACTTCAAATTCGTAATTAGCGACCCAAAGAACCCCTGGCAACATATATAATATGTATTCATCAGTGATATTCTAATTAATGCCACCTAGATCGGGCCCTGGAACCAATGTGCGTCGCCACGCTCGGTGAATTATTCCTGTTTTCTCCCTCGAGCGATCGTAACATCTGAGCGTGATACCACTATTCGACCACGTAGGAGCTGGGGTTGCCTACCCTGAAAACTGAAGGCAATTTGACGGTGATTCAAAGTCACCGCAAAGTAAAAATTTACTCGTCGTGCAATGTTCTCTCCTATGTAAATGGAGAATATCGACCGAACTTGATTTTAATTAGACCGTCTTCGCCTGTAACCGTAGCAATATAGTCATCACAGATCACGCCTGAAACATCCTCCAGGTGCATCTCGTTGCACGTTGCCATGTGCACGACAACAATCAGACCTAGACGGCGGATTGGGCAATGCAATGGGTATCAGACCTTTGAAAAGTGCAAGAAGTGCATTATGCACCAACATTACATGTGTCGGGAGTGCAAACGGCTATAAGCCGCGGTGCCCACGCCTCGGTGATCCGTAAGCGGCGTTGCCAAGCTGCACGGAAATCCTAATTCCTCGTGTGTAAAGTATAGTCGTTCCCCGTTCGAGACGGCAACAGCTCCGCGGTGGTTCGGGGCTCGCAACGACCGCAAAACGGGATTTCTGCCGTGCGAAAGAAGAACGCCGTATGAGCACCCAAACGTTGCCAAATTTCCTCGTGTAAAATACCTATTTTCTAGGAAACAATCGAATATTCGTCCTCCAATTTTTCAGAGGATTTATCTTGCAATTCGACCTGAAGTATCTGAAAATCTCAAGGAAAACCCGGTCTCATCTTCGTTGAACATAAGTATTTTCTCGGGCGAAATTTGGCAAGGTCTGAATGTTCACATGCCGTTTTTTTCCGAGCGCTGCAGATTTGTGCGGTGCACCTCTGTCTACACTGTCGTCGTTTATGCACATTCCTGGCCCCGCATTGAAGTTCACCGGAGAGCTTTCGTTGTAGCCCGAGCCCCACGTTCGATTGTGGTTGTGGGTGGACCCCGAGACTTGATTCACGACCTTTTTCGCGAGTGACCCCAGCCGCCTCGGCTACAAAGTTGCATCCGATGCACTTTGCCAATTTGCGCGGACTGACGTACAGGAACAGCCTACGCCGGATTTTGGCCCCATGATAAAAAAGTTCTGTTTATGTCAGTGCCCTAAAGCCAAAACTCCAGGTTCAAGCTTTGGTAAAGTGATATCTTCAGGGTTGCCTTAATCAAGGAATACCGGAAGAAGAAATACGTGTTTGAAGCTTTAAAATACGTGGATCCGTATGGTGGAAAGAATCTTCAAACTGACTTTTTGACGCTTAATACTTGGAATTAGGGAGTTAATTAATTACAGCATATGCATTAAGACTATTTTTACTTGAGATCATTCATATCTCCCAACTTTTGCAAAAACTGCACATATGCGCATTGTCCTCCAAGCCCCTCAATTTTGATAAAAATTGTTCGGACGTCCAAGTAGCCTAAATTACATAGCTATCCAAATGAAGGCGTGCGCATATCAATCCTTGGATGCCCCAAAGTATTATTGTTTAACATGTCGCGTTTCAACTTTGGGCTTTTCAATTAGACGAAGGGATAAATACGAAGGAAACACGCGGTGCTTTCTAATTAATGACGTAACCGAAGTCATTCAACTATAATTCCTCAGCCACTCAATTAGCAATGATGTATGGGGTTGAGCCCGAGTTGTAACGTGTGATGACACATTCATAAACGAGTCCGACCGAAGAAACAATGGGACGAAGGACTCGGAGAAAAATGAGCGAGAGTAATCGTTATGACTTAATGAATGAAGATGAGTAAATGACAAAACCAATTAATTTTAAGCGCACTCTTTAGCTTTTGTTAGACCCTGTCAACAACAATAGGGTCTGCCCGAGCCCAAACCATAAAACGACAAAACAACAGGGAGGGAACACCTCAAAATTTACCAATGTGATAATACACGAGGCAAGTCGCATGGAGGAAATCTGAAGTTCAAACCTTTACGACCATATAAGTTGATCGAAAATGTGAGAAATATCGAAGAATGCATCCCGCATGGAATAAAAATCAGAAAAAAACTTTTTAGACATGCTTCTGGACAAAGGATTTGCCGTGTAAAATAATCGCATTGTGCCGTTAAAATCTCATTGATGTATATCAAAACAATAATATATTTTCTTCGGAAAATACAAAAATTAGTGCGATCAAAATACGTTGGACCAATGAAATATTTCGTCAACGGTATCATCCATTTCATTAGGTGTATCAATTGGTTTCCGTTGGTCTCATAAGTGTTGCGTTTGGCGTAGTTGGTGCAAGTATTATAATCATCACTAATTTTGAAGAATAGCATAAATGAAATCGTGGTATTTTGATGAAAAATACCAAATTTCTCAATTTTCCAAGTAGGCTATGTCACCCTTGAAAATGAACGGAAAATTTTAGGTCTCTACAGTTTTTTTTTTTTTTTTTTTTTTTTTTTTTTTTTTTTTTTTTTTTTTTCCAATTCTATTAGTTATATTTAACCATCAAGGTTCGTGTGGCGTGCATGTGACCCACTCATGCAACCTGTTATTAGTTAGAATGAAAAAAAAAAATCGGTTTTCCTAGCACACATAGAAAAACACATTGGATCTAGAGTCCAGACTCTTAAAAACACCGACAAGAAAAAATACTCTTGATTCAATCCGATTTAAGCTTAAATAAAAAACCAAGTCTCTTAATTTGAGCGGATTTCCTTTCGATTTAAGCTTAAATCTGATTGAATCTAGATTCCTTTTTCTTGTCAATGTTTTCAAGAGTCTGGACTCTAGATCCAATGTGTGTTTTTTTTCCAGTGCATCATTTCCCCAGCCAGAAAACACGACCACATCATTAAGTCCGCTTACTTTTACTTACGGAGAGATTTTTCGGGTACAAATTAAATAGTCCGCGCGGTCACTCTACTTCCACCGACCGCGAAGAGAAGCCTCGATTGTTGTCTTAACCCTTTCACAAGAACAGTCAACAGTGGCGTGGAGTGAATAATCGATTATCGATACCTCGCCATTTGAAACTATGGTAAAGAATCGATTACTAAGGTGTTCGCTGCGAACACCCTGATAATCGATCTTTTTCATAGGTTTAAATGGCATAACAATCGATATATCGCAATTCACGCCACGCCACTGACCACGAGACTTCCGGCGAGACGGATCAAGCCCAGCGTATCACAAGACCCAAAAATCGAATTACCATGACAAAACCGTGATCCAGTGGGAGCGTTCCTTTGTCTCTGGGTGAAAAATCGCCGGAGCACCATTCACCGCCCGACCGCGGTTCGTAGGTCAACCTGTTGGATGGTGGAAGTGAATTTCACGTTGCACTTTCTTGCGGCTAGTGCCCTTTCCAGCCGAGGCCGGGTAGGATGACCAACCCGACATGAGCATCGCAAGGCGAGACCGAGAGTCGAGGTAATCGGAGCCCTTCACACTTTCCGATTCAGGACCAGGAATCGGATTCTGGCTGATGAGCGATGATTGGTGTCGCTATGGACCCTGGTCCTGCCCCCCCCCCCTCCCTTTAACTAACACTCTTACTCGCAACACTGTGGCTTGTCAGGGATCGGGCGTCCCGTGGTTGTCGCTTTTCAACTTTGGGTACATTGGAAAAAAAAACACATTGGATGTAGAGTTCAGACTCTTGAAAACATTGACAAGAAAAAATACTCTTGATTCAATCAGATTTAAGCTTAAATCCAAAAGAGATCCGCTTTAATTAGTAGGCTTGGCTCTTGATTTAAGCAAAAATCCGATTGAATCAAGAGTATTTTTTCTTGTCGATGTTTTTCAGAGTCTGGACTCTAGATCCAATGGGTTTTTTTTTCACTGTAGGAAACTTGAGTTCATGGGGAAAAAAGGTTCGGACATATACTGTCGTGCTAAGGAAGAACGCCGTATGAACATTCGAGAGTTGCCAAATTTCCCGTGTTAAAACATGTATTTTTGACGACATTCATGGATTTTTTTCATTGAAATTTTCAAACTGTTTTTATTACTTCGCGTAAAAAATTGTCTGAAAATTTTGGAAACAAATATTCACAATTTTCCTATGAAATTTGGTTTTTTATCGAAGGAGACTTGGCTACGTCTCAAGGCTCATACGGCGTTCTTCCTTAGCACGGCAGTACACTAATGTAACCTACATTGGTGTTAAAAAGTTCCATAAAAATGTAGGCCTCCATAAAAAAAAGCCTCGGTACGGGCCATAGTGGTTCGAGTTAATCATACAGATCGGTCAAGAAATGTTTAACTAAAACTGTACATTTTAATGTTTAATTCGTCACATTTTAAATTGGGAGGGGTGTTTTTGAAAGAAAACCTCACGAGAAAACCAATGAAACCACTTTTGAAACCTCAAAATTGTGTATGAATGAACTTATAAGCTTTTGAAGTTTCCAAATTCTGTCCGATCTCTCCCACTGACTCGATCCACTGTGCGGTGTACCTTGATGTCGTCCAAAGCACAGCACCGTAACTCAGTTCCAGATTTGTTAAATTTTTTCTGACAAAATGTTTTGTTGTGGAAAACCAACGAGCGCAGCTCACCTCCATAATTCCCAAACGCACAATGGGCCACGATCGACAAGATCTGATTCGTAGATGAATTTCACTTGTATTCTTCTCAAAATTTTACCTAGAAGCCGATTTCTACAATGGAAAGTTTGGAAATGAACTTCTGAACGGGACATTAACAAGTATTTTTAACACAGATCAAATCGCAATACGCAATCCCTGGTCTCATGTCCGGAAGCTCGTTCGATGGGCGTTGGTAAAATATGTTCACTTTCTTAACCGTGCGTTAAAGTCTCCTAATTGTTGGGGCTCCTCAATAGCAGACAAGGGTCCCTAAAATGTATTGTCAGATCAAGCTGAGACGTTGATTTTGAAACTGAAGTCTATCGTTTTATCAATCGTTTCTAGAGGATAAATCGAAGTTTTTCTCCTCGTGGCACCTGTAAGAACTCAGACTCACAAAATGGAGAATAATGATGATCAGGTGGTCTTGCAATAGAGCATCTTGTTTTGAGACATATGTGTTTGAGTCCACAAAAATTTATTGGATTATTAATTGGAGAAATTATGACAAAATACCCTAATCTGCTAAAATACATGTGTTAGATGGAAAATGCCCCCTGATTGGTGGCAGATAAGGTGGCACATTTTCTCACTTTCAAATCAATTTTCCTACAATTTCCCATGTCAGAAAAAAATTCTGAAAAATACTGCGACCTCAGCAGGCACTCTCAGATGAAGCAATTCAAATTGTTGTGTGCAAATTCTCCATTGAAAGGTACACTGAAAAAAAATTCTCAGCTTTTTCACCAAGGTCCGTTGGTACCTTTACCATCTCACTTTATTTACCAATTATTGATAATTTTACCAAGACAGACTGGTAAGCTCATCTAAAAACCGGTATTTTTACTGTTTATTTTCAGGTAAGAATACCACTTTTATTGGCAATCAATTCCCGGTAACTTTGCCATTTTATCTCGGTAATTCTACCATAGTCGATAAAAAATATTGGCGTTTTTACCAAGGTCCAGTAAAATTACCGAGAAAGTTCAATAATTTTACCGAGATTCTTGGTAAAATTACCAATTCCATAAATGATAATTTTACCAAGTAAAAATTGGGATCAAATAGAACCCTGAATTCTTGGTAATTACACAAAGATTTGTTTTTCAAATTCATGTTCGTGCTTTTGTCGTTTTCCTTAAAAGAAAAATTGGCAACAACGGGTTGATGATGATGACGCCGCCTATGAAGGTCAGCGATCAGTGGTCGCGGTCGGCCGTCTCCCTCGGCTCCTCTTCTCCTCCTCTTCTTCGTTTTGGCGGATTTCCTTTGTCCCTCGCCCCTTTGTCCGTCTCACTCGAAGCCATCACCATCAGCTTTCCCGATGAAAATATCGGAATCGTAAATTAGCCCGGTTTTATCGCCGTTTTAAATATTCAGAGCGGAGTGGATCCGCGATTGTGTACCTAGTCAATGAGGTGAAAACCCTTTCGGCCTCCGCGACGTCGCGTCATTCGCATCGCCGATAAAATAATAACTCGATATCATAAGAAAGGAAAAAAATGAGGAAGAGCGCTCGCGCGGGAACTGTCGAATGGACCGCGTTAAGCAGAAATGAACGTAACTTGACTTAACTTAAAATTTCAATCTCTTAAGTTGGCTGTAGGTGCTTGACACAAAGCCATTAAACAACAGAAAAAAAGAAAAAAATTCAATAAAATATAAATAGAATCAAATAAGATATTAAAAACAGAAATCTCGACTCTCCAAATTTAATGAAATTAGGTACTAGTGTGTCATTTCATTTACCTACCAAAAACTATGATAGCAAAAAAATATTTGTAAATAAAAATAAACTGATATATTGGACAGGGGAAGTTTTTCACCATAAAGATCATGGCCCACGGAACTGGAATAATAGAAAGTTTTCACGTCATGAAATGGTTTACTTTTCTATCTCTGCGTTTAAGTCTCCAAGCAGTTCTATGTTTCTCGACTCACTAATGTTCTTTAAGGGATGTTTTTCACCATAAAGATCATGGCCCATATGAAGGAGATTAAAATTATTACCCTAACCAAAAATTTCAAACCAAAGTATCAAAGATAATTAATTACTAATTATTTAATTGTAAATCCAAGAAAATAAGGAAACCCAGCAGTCCTTAGACCATAAACTACACAGCCCTTCACATCAGCCCTTACCAAATATATCGATCATTTATTTTTTACAAGAGAACGGCTTTGTGAATTATTTTAAAACTTTCGGAAAATCTGCTTCTTGTCACAGACAGAATGCTCTGAAATTTCTAAGAGAATCTCCACCATCCCTAGTAGCCACGGCAGTTGAAAAATGTTTAAAAAAATTCTGAAATTTTAAAAAGACAACTCTAAAAAGAAATTTTTACACAAAATGTTCACTTAAGAAATACTTTTGGGGAATTTTTAAAGTAAAATTTACAAGATAGAGCTAAAAATTTAGTAAAATTCAAGTAAAAGAGTGTTAAAACGAACGCTTAAAATATCAACCGAAGTTATCAGCACTAAGAATATTTTGGGAAAAAATGATGAACAACTCATAAAAGGTATTCTTTTTCTTAAGATGTCTGAATTAAATTTCAAAAGTTTAATTTTACGTTAAAAAAATAGCCAAAAAGGGTTTCCCCAGAATGAAATTTCGACAGTCTTTTTTTAGAGGCTTTTGAAAGGTCATACTACTAGTGATGCCATTTTCCCATGAAGAAGAATAAATCTGCCAATGAAATTTGGCAATATCTGATGTGACTTGATTCATTTCTGCTCAATACGGCCCAAATATGACTCCCTCTGAGACAGCTTTGTTCAACCGTCCGTTTTCGTGCCGCAAGTCAGAAGAAGATCCCCTCTTATTAAGTATGAGTCACCACCCGTAATACACTCCACCCGATTCTCCGTAATTGGTATGCACGGTTATTCCGTGAGACCGTTAATAATTAAAATCTAAACATTCTTCTCCAGCCTCCTTGCATCGGAGAGATTTATTACAAAATAAAAGGGGTCCTAGGTCTCCTTTTTCCATGACTTGGAGGGTATCGGAATTCAAGCCGCACATAACTGTGGTTCTCCATCCTGATAGTCGAGACGATGAAATTGGTCCGGTCGATCGCGCGACACGCAAGGAACGGGTAGAAAACTTTCCATAGCAATATTTTTATAGACAATTAGTTGCGTGGCGTATACTTCGCGATATATCGATGGATCTGCCATTTAAACCTATGGAATAAGATCGATAAACAGGGTGTTTGCAACGAACACCCTAGTAATTGAATCTTCACCATAGCTTCAAAAAGAGAATTATCGATAATCGATTATCCACGCCTCGCCACTGCAGAGAGTACTGATTGTATCGGTCTCTTTATAAAAATAACACGAAAATTTAAATTTTTTAACACGCCGCAATTTATTGACCTACGCGTCAGAAGTGGATCCGGCAATTTTGCAACATCGGATTTCCTTCATTTAAACCTATGCTATACGTAATCGATTCTTGTCGGAGTACCTGGCCCCTCCAAGAATCGATATATTTCCAGAGGTTTAAATGGGTTGCTAATGGCACCGGGTTTATGTCTTTTCGATGCTCCATTTGCATGCAACTTCAGAAGGTTATTTTTGCGAGTATACCGACCGCTGACATGAACTTTTTTCACCAAGCTCTAATGTTATACCCTTAAATGATGGGATCATAAGCGGTTCTATCTTAAAGTCTTATCGAATTCGCGCATCTGCGGGCTGATTATTGAAAATGATAGATAAAGCAATAGATAAAGTGGACAAAAAAGATATGGAGGGATCCTATTGGTGGAAGCGGGTGATTGCAATGGATGAATGACGTGGGTAATAGACCAACTAACGGCGACCCACGAGAGACCCTGTAGTCAATCCATGATTTACCACCTTGGTCTATAAGAACCACCATTTCAACCAACAGGATCGCTCCTATACACCTAATGTCTTCTTTGTCTATAGCCTTGTCCATCAATTTCAATAATCGGCCCGCTGGATGGCTGCCGTGTATCATGAAAAGCGGATCAAGTTGATATGCGAAATTGTTCAATTTTTATGGGTCTAAAGCGGTCCGCTGGCGATTACTATTAGTGTGCAGAAGGCAAGTAGACAGGTGCAACTCCTTACGGCGAACAAACTTTTTCTACTGATTAAAACTCCAGCGTTACATAAAAATTCGTTACTGCGCGTTTATCGGGTTTTGAGATGATTAGTCAAAATTAATCCGCGAATTGCATGCATGTACCTAAGTAATGAGTTCTCATGTTTAATTTACTTTTGATGCCTTTCTTTCTCTTTTTTACCTCTCCTGTCCTCTGAATTCACGTGGAAGAGTAGATATTCGAGGCTCGTAATTATTAGACGGATGCATTCACAGTTTTTATTAGCTTCTCGCTTTCTCACACGTCTCTGTCTCAATCCTCCATTTTTTTACCCTTCGTCCACTGTCTCTCGCTTTCTCATCAAACTTGCCTCGGTCTCTCGTCGGATTCGTTCGGCTGATCTCTTACCCCATATGGAAATAATCCAAAACTCGATCGTTCACCAAAATATTCCGTCAGAAAGTTTTGCGGTAGTGTAAACGTTGAACTTCAAACTCTGTTTCCACCATCAAAATGAGACGATCAAAATGGGAAATCGACACAACCGTATGGAGTGTTGCCCATCCAAAAGAGGCACCTCTACTCTGACGTGCTAAGGAAAAACGCCGTATGAACCTTTGGATGTTGCCAAATTTCATTCACTTAAATATTTATTTTTAAGGAGATTTATGAACATTCCACCTGAAATTTTCAGGAACTTTATGTGAAATTGGGAACAGAATTACCTGAAAAATTGGATGGAAAATATTCATAAGTTTAACTGGAAATTCGTGTTTTATACCAGGAAGTTTGGCAACGCCTGAAGGTTCATACGGCGTTTTTCCTTAGCACGGCAGTATTTCTTTATCAACATGTCGAACAATGAACAATCGACATGAAATTTCAAAAATGCGTATCTCGTATGTGACGTTTCGAAACTCCCGCTACTAATTCATTTTTTAAAAGGAGACCGAACCAAAATCGTTTTCACAAAATATTCGCATATAACGAGCAGAGTATCAAGAGTGGCGGTAGCCACCCCCGGTCGAGGAAAATGACGTCCTACTAAAGTCCCGATAACAAACGGGTGGCCGACACTCTTAGTCACAGGCAACTCCCTTAACTTGAAAATTGATTCGGTTGGAACTCGACTGCAGCCCAAACGACGGCTCGGATTCCTACGATCTTGGTGTCTACGGACGCATCTCAATTAGGACTACAAAGTGGAAGAGTTTCAATAAGATCCATTGAGTTTTCAAAAAGTTATAAGCACTTAATGACCCAAAACGACGAAAATTTTACTTTTCACTTTGCCGGGAAATTTGAATTTCAAGAATCCACGGTCCTGAGAAAGTCACTCAAACTCCGCGATAACGGTAAACTTTAGACCCATAAAAGTGGGTACCTAAAGAATCGCCATGTTACCGTGTCCACGGGTTTTTACAGTTTTTTAACATTCCTGGTGTTCTAAAAGAGAAATTACGGAAAATACGACTAAACTGCCCGTCATGACCATCTTTAACAACAGATTTCTCGCTTACCCGGCCGCGGATTGTAATGGAGCCTATATAAAGGGCACTCCGTGAAGATGTGAGGATTTCATTTTGCCACATAAAAAAGCGCTTTATCTCACGGATAATCCAGCATCCGCTTACATCCTTCAAAATTTTAGCTATAATTTTTGAATTTAGAAAAAAACCAGTAATATAATGGTTCAACGCCATTGGTTCATTCTGTTCAGGTTCGTCCGAGTTTCGGGAACGAAATTCCTGTCGTCGTTATCAACCTCCATCTACTGTATTTATTTGTGAATAATGAACAGATGTAATTTAAAAGTTCAATTCATTTTAGATCCTAACTAATATTACACACTTATATTATTACGCCCACTTTTATCCCGATACACTAATTCATTGGTTTCTTAAAAATCTCAAGTGATTTCTGGTCGGTCGTTGCCAACCTCTTTAACTAGTTGTGAATAGATTTACCTAATTTGGATAAGAGTTTAATTCTTTGTAGATGCTAACTACTATATTTACATACTCATATTATTACGTCTCACGTGTTCTACTGGAGCCCGATATACTATTACCTTAGTTTCTCTTAAAATTTTCAAGTGGTATCTTTATTTTATTGAACGAAAATGTGACAAATTTTTAAGTGAGGTTATGTCGTCATATTTATGTCAGTACCTGACCTAAGCGATAGATGTAATTCAGGTAAATTACGTTAACGAAATTACACCGAAATTGTGCCAAACTCTAAAGAGGAAGCAGCATTTACATCACAGAATGCATGCTCGTGACTAAAGTCTAAAAATTACTGGAATATGAGCCTCGGCCTTCACATGCGACTGTCACTGAACTTCGACCAAAATTTATTCGCTCTATATCTTGCCATCAATCTATGTACTCTGGAGTGATTATGCTTCTCTGAAGTGTATGTTATTTACATTAAGAACATGTTTCCTTCATGATTTATCTTGGAATCCTCCTATCTCTTCTACCGTTCTTGTTACGCGTGGCTTGCGAACCTGAGTATGTGAGGCACAATTCCATCCCTTTTCGGAACAGTTCAATCATAGGTCAACTTAATGTCACATAATCAAAGGTCTTTGACTGTGAGCATTTGCTCAAATTGGTTTCTTCTGAGTCGCTTTGATTTTGCGTCAGGAGTTGTTAGAAACATCATTTTGCCCAACTTTAGTAACAAGGTCTTTAATGAAAGGTATGTACCCGTTTTATTCTCATAATTTCATAAGTTGATGATAAAAATACAATGAAGGCTTCATTTTCTTGCATAAATTGCTGTGTGAAATGGGTGCGTCCATCCCTCCTCTATTTAAAAGAGTAACAGAATGTATCGCCCATCTGTTTAGAGGACTTCAGTATTAAGATACGTAGGTACGTGTTCCTGTCTAGTTCCATTGCAATAAGTGTGATCGTATTAATCAAGGCTAAATACAATTAGACCCCATGGTATCAATGTAATCATAAATGCCTCTCCACTCTTACCAACTAGGTGCGGCATATCCTCCGATCAAGAGATGGAGATTGCCGTCTCAGTAGGTACGAGGGTGAGCCTACGAACCCAGGTATGGTGACCGTAAGTACCGCTTTGGCCTCTCACATTCAGATGAGCCTTTTTTTCTAATGAACTCATGCCAATACTTAGATCTCCAGACTTATTTACTGCATTAAGAACACATAAGATAATAAATTAAATAGGTCAAGTCAGTTGTCAATCTTTATACCAAGTGCAGGTACCAACATAATTTTTTGTCATTGGGTGGACAAAGGACACTAGCTGCAATGCAGCGATTCATAGATTCAATTGTTCCCAACCGATCCGTGATTTGGCATCACTCCTTTGGATAAAAAGATCACGATATTTCCATTATTATAAATTAAAAACATCATTTAATTTGACAACAGTTCTGTGTGCGTTTCCCACTGTCTGAAGTTCAGTAAAAATAAGGACTCAATTGTGGTGGCCACATTCTTCATGATGCAGTTAGAGTTACTTCTCAACCAATGAACACCTGCAGATTCAGATTCGTTTCAGAATCAGCATTGGTGTGCTCTCTCGCGGCTAACGCCGAAACCCTAGTTTTCACTTTCACTTTTCTCCACCAGCAGCGCTGTGTGAACCCGACGGCACTTATCATCATTGTGGCTTATGGAGAAATCAAGAACTACTTGTGTTTTTTTCGACATTTTTAATTCAATCATCATTAATTTTTGCAAATTTTGCTGCAAACGGGTAGTTAAAGCCATAGTGAATCCATTAATGTATCATACTCTTGAATAATATTCCAAAAAGGAAGTAAATTGAGACTTAAACCAAGTGTGAACCAACAAGCATTTCTTATCACGGCGGCTTACGGGAAAAGCAACGACTGCTTGTGTTTTTTCGACATTTTTTAAGTCAATCGATATTAATTTGTGTAAATTTTGCTATAAATAGATGGTGAAAGCCATAATAAATCCATTCATGTATGTTACTCCTGGATTTTATTCATATAGGGATTTAATTTCTGACTTATACAAAGTGTGAACCAAACCGGCATTCTAACATGGTGCGGCTTATGGAGAAATCAACAACACTGCTTGTGTTTTTTCGACGCTTCGGTTTTGCTAGTTCTTCGTACAGCCAGACCTTTAGGTACTTATTCACCCAAAAACGACCTGATATAAACTACAAAAACCCTCACAAACATTTTTCGGGCAAAAAATCCGGTCGAGGAAATTGACGTGTCACTTCCTTTTCAAGTATAAGATAGGCAAAAACCTTTGATGAATTCCCAAGGTCCACTAAGACTAATAATCATCAAAAAGTTCAAAAAAAAAAATAAATCCCTTGCCAAAAATAAAAAAAAAAAACCGATTTTGAGATAAATCCCTCGAATGAACTTGAAATCACAAAATCGGTCGAGGATGTCAACTGAAACTTTTTCCCCTTTAATTATGAGCTCCGCAACAAGCGTGACTCGCTTGTACCTTTTCATACACGAGCCGCACGAATTCATCTCTTCTTCTCTCCTCTCCTTCCGTCCATGGACAGAGGTCCAAAATTTTTCGGATTTACTGACGCGACCGGCTGCGGCTCGGTGCGTAAACATGGGTGGATTATACTAAGATTACACATAAGTCAGAGAGAAACACATACAACCTGTCGACTTAAGTGGGGCTCATTCCGTGAAGGGACTCAACTCCTCCACTATAACAATTCCACTAATAATTTTGCGATTCAGAAATCCCCTCACTTGTCCGGACCTAACGTGTCTGTCGAAATGTCATCCAATGGTACAGATGTATTTTATACTTAACTGATAGAGTATAAGAACAATTATTACTTACAACCTACCTACCGTCCAAAGCAAATGGTAAGCTCCCTTAAAAAAAAAATCCATGTTTCAGATGAATCATGTTTCGAAAAAGTCTAACATGTGGTTATGGAAAAATGGGTCGACTGGTGAAATTGCAACCGACTTGAAGCCGACATCAGGGATGATAAGAAGGCACCGATTCACTGAGAGCATCGAGCCGCAGCCGGTCGCGTCAGTAAATCCGAAAAATTTTGGACCTCTGTCCATGGACGGAAGGAGAGGAGAGAAGAAGAGATGAATTCGTGCGGCTCGTGTATGAAAAGGTACAAGCGAGTCACGCTTGTTGCGGAGCTCATAATTAAAGGGGAAAAAGTTTCAGTTGACATCCTCGACCGATTTTGTGATTTCAAGTTCATTCGAGGGATTTATCTCAAAATCGGTTTTTTTTATTTATTTTTGGCAAGGGATTTATTTTTTTTTTTTGAACTTTTTGATGATTATTAGTCTTAGTGGACCTTGGGAATTCATCAAAGGTTTTTGCCTATCTTATACTTGAAAAGGAAGTGACACGTCAATTTCCTCGACCGGATTTTTTGCCCGAAAAATGTTTGTGAGGGTTTTTGTAGTTTTGATTACACTGTTATTGACGCTCTGTTCACGATTTATGTGGGAAAAAAAGGCGCCTCTAAATTTTGATGGGCAACATTAAACACTGGCATCGATGTCCCTTTCTGATCGTGGAATCAGCGCTTTTGAATAAGTGTATCAGTTCTTTTGAATAGATCGTTTTCGACACATCAAGCAGGCGAGATTGTATCCATATCGATTGGTTCAACCTGTGAACAAAGCCTCGAAAGTCAATTGAGCAACCTGAGGGAACGGGGTTTTGTTTTTATAGATTTTTGATACTTATATGAGTACGAAATGGCAGTGAAGAGTGATTTTGGTAAGAATTCTCTCATTTCCATGCTTTTCCAACTTAGATCCTAAAATTTGTGTTTGGAGTTATGTTCTATTGTTTTGAACCAATCGATACATCGAACCACTATCGAATACGATCTATTCTGACATAACCGAAAATTGAGTCGGTGTGGTGTGGCTAAGCAGAGTTATTAACTGGTACATCTCAGAGACTCAAACGCTTGAGTAAGAAAATAAGCGAGTTACTGTACGCAACTTACAGCCTATCCCATGATTGTAATGCATTATTTAGAACAGCCATTGTGTTCCTCCCTTTTGTTCATATTTGTCGTAAAAGTCATGGTTCTCATCAAACTCAATTTAAGATGTTTAGTAGAATCGAAGGATATTGTGCAGGTTAAAAGAAATTGTTCGTGATGTTAGACCTGAATTAATGTTACTCATGTTTATTTGTTACAGGTGAGAAAATGTTTGCGGACTTCATTTCAATATCTTGCAAAATCAATCTTGGATCTCGGTGAGTTGTATGCTGTGTTTTGCGTATGAGTGTATCTATTCCATGAAAAACCATACAAACTTAGTGAGGAGATTTCGCGGTATTGATATTTAGACCGCGTTTAGCAGAAAGTAACCAAACCACATCAGCTATTCACTGGTAAAAAAAAAAAAACCTATTGGTTCAAGAGTGCAGTTTCTTGTCGCCGGATTTAAGAGTCTGGACTCTTGTTTCAGTGCAAAATCCGCTTGAATCAATGCAAAATCCGCTTGAAACAAGAGTTCAAGACTCTTGAATCCGGCGACAAGAAACTGCACTCTTAAGTCAATGCAATACTGCATTGGTCCAAGAGGTTTTTTATTTTTACCAGTGTTGCCTTAATTTGAACGGGTAGTTAAATTTTTCACATGAACACGGTCGTGCGGATTGTTGGGCAAATTTCAGTAAATTTTCTGCATAGTGGGAAGAAAAATTCCTTAAACTTCTCTGAGGATAATCCGCAAAAATGTTCTCCTGTAAAAAATTAAATTGCCCTGTTAAAATTGGCAGTAGCCTGATGTGCTTAGGTTCCTCTTTGCTCAACACGGTTCGCTTAGCCATGGATGTGTCAAAATCGCGGAGCACCCGCAGGTTTGAGTTTTGACTGCGGGACGCACTCGTAAAGGCTTAAAGACATGGATGATCGAAGCTGGAAATGGCAGTAGGAGTCGGGTTGATTAGCCTCAGCAGGCTCAAAGTATCATCTAGCCAAGGTCAGGAAGAAGCTTCATTTCTATTATTTCCTTCTGCCTCCGCAGTCCGCACTGCCTTCCCGCGGCCCAACGCCGACCACTCCATCCTCCTTGCGCGGGCTCCTGCTCCAGTCGACTCAAATCCAATTTATTTTCTCCACACTCTGCCCTGGATTGCGCTGTGTGCGCGCCCCTTTCCGTGGAACTGCCTCCCCTCCGTCGTCGACAGCCCCCATCCTCTCTCTCCAGAGTTGCCAAATTCGTTGGGAAAATCAAGAAGATTTTAAAAGAGGAAAATCTTGTCTCCCGAATGGAGAATTCTCAACGGAGACAAAAGACCCTCCACTGGCCTCTTGGCGACAGGTGGAAGCTTTACTTTCGGAGATTCAACAGTTCCTTACGGCCAATGGAGATGTTGCATGTGTGAGGGATTTGCGATTTGACTGTTGTTTCTTTTGTAAAAGTTCGCGAGAAACACGATGGTGCCACTGGTTATCTCTGAAATCAACTCCCAAGCTCAAAAGAAGCTCTCAAGTTGAGGCCAAAATGGAGGGGATATTCTACGCTATCCTGAGAGTCCACCTCTACATCAACACAAACTCTCCATGCAAAGATACGGAGCAAATACATTGACAGGGCTGCCACTTTATTTGGGGACTCTAAAACTGAAAACACGGCAATCCTGCTAATGTATTTGCTCCCTATCTTTGCATGGAGAGTTTGTTTTGATGAAGAGGTGGACTCTCAAGGTAGGGCGGGATATCCCCTCCATTTTGGCCTCACTTTGAGAGCTTTTTTTGAGCTTGGGAGATGATTTCAGAGAAAACCAGTGGCACCATCGTGTTTCTCGCGAACTTTTACAAAAGAAACAACAGTCGAATCGCAAATCCCTCACACATGCAACATCTCCATTATAAGGGAGCAACAGCCATCACCCTTTTTTTGGCTGTTGACCTACCTACATGGTGGATGACGAGCTTCGGGTGACGTCATGAGCCAAACAAGTTCCCAAAACTTCGGTTTAGGAACCGCAGGCTGATTGTTGAAGTTGATAGACAAAGCGACAAAAAAGACAAAATTTATATGGAGGGATCCTAATTGTGGAAGCGGATGTTTGCAATGGATAACGGAGGTAGCTTATAACAGATTAAGTAACGGCAACCCACGAAAGACCCCTCAGTTAGTAGATCATTTTCTTCCATAGTCTATAGAGCCACCCATTTCAGCCAATAGGACCGCTCCACACTCCTTATGTCTTCTTTGTCTATTGATTTGTCTATCAATTTCAACAATCAACCCGTCGGCAACTCGATAGCGATGGTTTATTCTTGAAATTGCTGATCTTACTCAAATGGTTGTTTTTCGGGGGGCTCGACGTGCACGGCTACAGTTTTAAACAGAAGTTTTCGGTCTTAGGAACCTAGGTTTGGTTCAGGCATCGGAAGTTTCTGTTAGCCACACTAGTTTTTACCGTAAAAAGTGCACTTTTTAGCATGGCTGACAAAATCTTTTGAAGCAAACTTTTGCTTCCCCGGACTGAAAATCTCGGTTAGGCGGAGCGCAATCCTTGGTGTTCCGTATGAACCGCGAAGTTTTTCCACGCTATGAGTCATTCCCATATACTCCAAGTTTCACAACCAGTATCCTCTCATGATCTGTATTCATTTCATCATCCTCCCGTCAAGCAAATTCTCTTACAAATCGGCAACATGGCTCAGGTGTCGGGATGCTCGCATTACTACACGTTGCGTGAGATCACCCGTCTCCCGTGGGTGCGCATGCGCCCAGCACTGCCAGCCTCTGCGTCTGCGCGGAGCCACCTGACTTTACTGTCAGGCCAAGGAAAAACACCGTATGAACCTTCGAGAGTTGCCAAATTTCCCTTGATAAAGCATGTATTTTTGACAACATTCATGCATACTTCTCCTTGAAATTTTCCGATATTTTAGATTAAATTGCCTACAAAATTGTCTGAAAATTTTGAAAAATAATATTCGAAATTTTCCCAGTAAATCCGGTTTTTATCGGAGGAAACTTGGCAACGTCTGGAGGCTCGTTTTTTCTTAGAACGACAGTGTACCGTTATGCGAAGGAAAAACGCCGTATGAGCATTCTAATGTTGCTAGATTTCCTCCCAGGAAATATTTTATTGTCCGAAAATGTTTTGAATTTCTCCTTTGAAATTTTCAGACAATATGGATCAAATTACAAACAAAATTCTCCGGAAAGTCGGAAGAAAAATATCCTTAATTTTTCCCGAAAATGCGTGATTTTTCAAAGGAAATTTGGCAACGTCTGAAGTCTCAAACGGCGTTCTTCCTCAACGTGGCAGTTTTCCAGGACCAGCGAGAATCCGAGGGATTTCAGGCCGGTCCGGCAGCCTCCTGCTCGGGGATTTCTGAGCGTGAATTAGGGGGGTTGAGGGGGCGAACAAGGGGGGGGGCGGGAAAAAGGAATTAGTTGTCGCTTGTCGGACATTCGAAGCCGAGTTCATCGCATCATCGACGATTTTGTGGCGGCGACAACGCGAGACACCGTGTCATCCGTGTTCCTCCGCCGTCGCGTCGCCCACCTGGAGGTCCTTGTCGCTTCCGATTCTTTGTGTCCTCTCCAAGCTCAAAAGGACCGAATTACTCTCAAGATTTATGGCCTATCGTCTCTGCTGCGTCGGTGCACAAGCTCGAGCTGTGTGCTTGAGTGCGCATGCGCAACAGGTGGTTCCCCGCTCGAAGCCGAGTTCTATAGCGACGAGAACCTTGCTGAAAACGACCGCGTTGACAGCATACTGATATCAATGTGATATTACCATATTGACAACGTACATATATCAGTGTGATATCACCATGTTGACAACATACTGATACCAGTGTGATATCACTACGTATGTTGACAACATACGGATACCAGTGTGATATCACCACGTTAACACCTA
The DNA here is from genome assembly GCF_918797505.1 of Bemisia tabaci. Lineage (NCBI taxonomy): Eukaryota > Metazoa > Arthropoda > Insecta > Hemiptera > Aleyrodidae > Bemisia > Bemisia tabaci. The sequence goes on along the minus strand of NC_092799.1, from coordinate 13,324,789 downwards.
CCGATATCAGTGTGATATCATCACAAATGCACGTATATAGCCCGAATAATTCACCTACAAAACCCGAGAAAAACGGGTGGCCAATGCTACAAAACAGCAGAACATTAAATCTGGGACATTTCTGGGTGGTTTCAATCCCACAGGTATATAGAAAACAAAAATATTTAGAAAATTACTATTTTTGCTTTTTAGAATTACTCTCGGGTGTTCTGGTTTTTGTAATTTTTTATACATTTTTGGTTCCTAATCGAGGAGGAAGTTGAAACCATCCCGAAACGTCCCAAGCTAAATTTTTTGTTGTTTTTTTACCTTGGTTACCCGCTTCTCTTATGTTATGTGAAATCAACTTCGTCATGGTTCAATGAATGGTTTCGTCATGGTTTCGTTCATTCTTCATGGTTTCCAGTACCAGGAATAACCGAGAAAACCCGGGATTCATCAGGGAATGAAAATTTCAGGGAAAATCTGAGAAGAACAGAGAATCGGTTTCAGAAATCGGGAATCTCTTCTTCTACTGCTTCGAGACCATTTCGTCTTAGAATTTTTCGGAAAAAATATTAAACAAGTTTTTTTCTATAATTTTGTTTTTATGTTTCAGATCATTTTGATATAAAAGGTAACATGTAGAACATTAGAAATTTTTGTACCTATGTATACATTTTATTCCCTCACACAAAAATTAATTAAAAATTATCTAAATTGAAAACCAGCAGATTCTCCTTTTCGTCCCCCGCCGCGTTCTATACACACCTGTATTTCAATGTAGGATCAATCATTTCGCCATTTTTGTCCTCCGGAACATAGAGCAACTGGAAATGTGTAGCCTAGTGTTAAATGACCGGGACTGAAAAAAATTATCAATTACCGTTGAGTAACCAACCTTCACTGTAACTTATTCTCGCCGTTACACTTCTTATCAAGAGAGAAAGTGGTATTATGATACGTAATGAGCAGGCCCTCTCCTACCTTTTCTTTCAGTGAGCACAGAGCGTTGAACGAACCAAAGTAGGAAATAACCTTTATCCCGCAAAATTTGAATACATGCGCTACTCATAATTACAGACGTTCAAAAGGTGTAAACAGCATTAGATATCTGCGATACCTCCTGTTAAAATTTTACGTAGAGCCAGCGATTGCAAGTCAAGTCGATGCAAAACTAAAAGGCGGGAAACCGTACACAGCTGAGAAGAGACCTTGGTCTGTAGAAAAACCGAAAATGTAGTTTTTGATAGAAAGGTGATACTAACATTTTGAGACAAAACTTCCAAAGATTTCCACCTACACTAGAGTTATGGCATTTTGAAGTTCGCAAGTAAAAAAATGTGTTTTCGTGGAAAAGCCTTTTGAAAGTGAAGTCTCCAATTGTAAAGGTACAAATAGCCGGATCGTGAATTTGTGCCAAAATTGGCACAAAAATGAACTAAAGTACCCGAAAATTCTTTTTTAGGACTAGAGAGAGAGTTTTCAGGCGAAAACTCCAAATCGATGTTTCAACCCAACACGAGAAAAATCTAGCCACTGGAAATTTTGCCACCGATGACTAAAGGTCCTATGCCTGTGGACGATCACACACCGTCTCTCCCCCAAAAAGAACGTAACAACACATCAATGTTGCCAAATTTCCCCTCGAAAATTGCACTTCTTCTGGGCGAATCGAGGAAATTTCTAACCGGAAATTTCCCCGTTTTTCTTTAATCTCATGCAAAAATCAGGAAAACTTGGAACAGAATTGCACGGGTAAATTCCTGTGAAAAGTTAAATCGTTGGAGTCAATTTTGCAATCCTGCAATGAAGTTCCTCCAGGAAACGACAAAATTAACTATCCTATTAAGAAAATTTTAATATTACTAATGTCCCAGTCGTAAGAATGCGGAGATGAGCCTGCCGCATCGCGATATGGAACAGAAAATATGTCATAATATTTTAGTAAAAATGGACATTTTTTTGTCGCACTTACTCTTCAATCTTCATGGCTTGACTTTAAAAGCAGAGTTTATCGGAAGAAGACTGATCTTGAGGTTTTTAGGGGATAGTAATCTCAGACTCCCACGGGTTGGGGGCGTTACCTAGTGGGCGCGTCAGCAGGTGGCGGATAGCTGGATTCCCTATGTAGGTAGTGCCGTCGTGTAATACTTGTGTAGGGTAGCCTTGAATATATTGAATAAAAGGTCGCGGACCAAACGCTCCAAGCCCCAAATACCCAGCGTGTTAAGCGACCCGTGCGTTGGGAGTATGGCACCAGGGGCAAATGGTGCCTTAACGGAGCCCTGGGATACCGGGCGACCTCCCAGCGTATGTAGCCTTACCCTGGTAAGAGGCTCTGCTAGGGTGGACCACACCACTTCCTCACATCTCGTGGGACTCATATGGATAAAATTCACTCTGAAACACCACAAAACCAGAACATCTCAGGGGAGAGTCGACCAGACTCAGACCTAGAGATGGTACTTCAGGGGAATGAGGAGAAGCAACACACTGCTACATCCTCAGAACTCCGCACAGGCGGGGGGCATGAAAATGCCGCACTGCAAGAATCCGAGGTGATGGAAGTCTCCTCTGAGACGGAGGAGAGGCTTTTGGGAGAACCGAAAGACTCAGCAACCTCAGAGGAAACTACCGGGGTGGCGGAAGCCAGAACCGGAGAGACCGAGCCAAAGGACAAAACGAAGAAGAGGAAACTTTCTGGAGCCCAAATTAAAAAGCGAAGAAGGGAAAGAAAACTGAGGGAGGAGCAGGAGAAGGCAGCGGAGGGGAAGTCAGCAATGACAACCAACCCGCAGACTTCAGCCGGCACCCCCACAGCTACCACCGGGGAGCAGGAAAAGGGAAAACCCCCCTCTAAACCTGCAAACTCGAATAAGAAATCTGGAGCGGCAAAGCGGAAACAGAAAAAAGCTGGTTCCTCGCAGCCGCAAACAGATAGGTTAAGGGAGCTGCAGCTGAAAGGCCAAACCTCCAAGAGAGGGAGATCGGACAGCAGCACACCGGACTCCGCCAAGAACACTGTGCCAAACAAACGCTGGAAAGACCAACCAGGACCTTCGTTCTCTGGCGTAGTCACCAGCATTAAAATGGCAGTGGTACCGAAGGACTATCCAAAGAGCAGGCTCAGCGAAAAAGAAATGGAGCTGGTACAGCAGGCTCTTCTAGCAAGGATAGAACCAGACTCAGAAAGTAAGCCACAATTTCAGGGAACCAAATTCGAGCAGGGAGCACTGATGCTGTACTGCAGAAACTTGGTTACCAAAATTTGGCTGCAGGATAAGACGGCTACTCTGGTACCCTGGGAAGGGGCAGAGCTGAAGGCGGTCCTTGCAAAGGACCTCATCGTAAGCTGCAGGGTCATCTTCGAAGCACCAGCAGAGTTGAAGAAGGCAAAGCCGTCCGAGATCTTGGAAAAGATCGAGGGACAGAACGGTGGACTTCTTACCAAAGACTGGAAAGTTATACACTCAAAGGAGACCACGAAAGGTCAAACTTTGGTGTGCGTAGTGGACATGGCTTCGTTGGCAGTCCTGGAGGCGAGGAAGATGGTTATCTACATCGGATTCAACTCAGTGAGGCTAACGAACTTGGACAGAAAGAAAGCAGGGAATGAAGATCGTGCAGATCAATCTGCATAAAAGCAAGGCTGCGACAGCAAACCTTGTGAAAAACTTCCTCACTAAGAAACTGGACATTGCACTCATCCAGGAACCCTGGACCATCAAAGGGAAACCTGCAGGATTCGGTGGGGCTGGCGCTGACTTAGTCTATGACTTGTCAGGGGAAAACAGACCCAGAACCTGCATATTAGTGAGGAAGGGAATAAACTCTATGCCGCTAAGAAACCTCATAACTGCAGATCTAACAGCGGTGAAGGTGAATGTAAAAAGAGAAGGGGAGGACAGGGCGAGGGAGTTTATACTTGCATCGTCCTACCTCCCCTACGAATTAGAACCACCAACAGCGGAACTTCAGAGGCTGGTAGACTATGCAACGAGAGGGAGGAGCAGACTGATCGTAGGAACAGACGCAAACTCCCACCACGTCGCATGGGGCAGCACAGACACAAATGGTAGAGGTAACCAACTACTTGAATTTATAAGCAGTTTTAATTTAAACGTTTTGAATTTAGGTAACGAACCAACCTTTGTGACTAGAAACAGGAGTGAGGTCATAGACATCACAATTGCATCTAGCAACGCAGAGGATTGGGTAAAAGACTGGAGGGTGGCTAAGGAGCTGGTCTCCTTGTCAGACCACCGGTATATCACCTTCAAGCTGAATGTAGAGGCCAAAAGCACATACTTCTACAGGAATCCTAGACGTACTGACTGGGACCTTTATCGAAAAGAGCTCGTCAGGAGACTAGGAGAAGTAGAATTGAGGTACGGCAACATTCAGGAGCTAAATGCAGCAGCCCTCGCCTTAGAGGGGGTCATCACATCAGCATATCACAACAGCTGTCCAGAGATCAAGAGAAGGGAACCAACACTGGAATGGTGGAGCCCTAAATTGGGCGAACTAAGACAGGAAACGAGGAAACTCTGGAATAAAGCGAGAAGAGATGGAAGTTGGGACGAATACTACACATCACTAAACGCTTACAACAGAGAGTTAAGAAGGGCGAAAAAAGAGTCCTGGCGGAAGTTCTGCGAAGAGATAGATACATACTCAGACGGAGCTAAACTCATGAGACTCTTAGCAAAAGACCCAGCGTTTAAAGGAGGCAACCTTATGAAACCAGATGGATCGCTAACGGAGACGGAGGCGGAAACACTGGAGGTGCTCCTGCAAACACACTTCCCCGAATGCGAACCGTTACAGGACGAAAACTCGAATGAGGCCAGGGAGACGCAGACCTTCGTAAGGAGGACGGGCAGACTGGACTGGCACGAGGCGAGGGAAACTGTCACGGTCAACAGACTAAAGTGGGCGGTGAAATCTTTCAAACCATACAAGGCACCTGGACCTGACGGAATACTGCCAGCACTATTACAACAGGGAGCTGAAATATTGCAACCTGCGCTTATCAGGATCCTAAGAGCCAGCCTTGCATTTGGTTACATACCTCAAGGGTGGAGGGAGGTCAGAGTGGTCTTTCTGCCCAAGCATGGCCGGAAGAACTTCGACCAGGCCAAGGCATATAGGCCTATCTGTCTTTCTTCATTCATAACTAAAACACTGGAAAGGCTAGTTGACAGAAGGATGTGTGAGGGGCTACTGAGGGTAGCACCATTGCACAGCCACCAACATGCCTACCAGATTGGGAAGTCCACGGAGACAGCACTGAATTCCCTTGTTGAGCAAATCGAACGAGCTATGAAGAGCAAGGAAGTAGCATTAGCTGTTTTTCTCGACATCGAAGGAGCGTTCGACAACACATCCATTGATGCGATATTAAACTCTGCCAGGACAAAAGGGCTGAACAACACCACATACAGATGGGTAGAGGCCCTCCTTAGAGGTCGTCATGTAAATGCAGACTTGTTTGGAGAATCGAGAAGGGTTCGCGCAACCAGGGGCTGCCCACAAGGGGGAGTCATCTCTCCCAAATTGTGGAACCTGGTAGCAGATGAACTTCTGGTTCGTCTAAATGAGGCTGGATACTATGCGCAAGCATATGCAGATGACTTCGTTATACTGATAAGAGGAAAACACTGCAACGACCTCTCAGACCTAATGAGCGGAGCTCTCAGGATCGTGGAGGAGTGGTGCAGAGATAAGAACCTCAGGGTGAATCCTACGAAGACGACATTGGTCCCATTCACAAGGAAATACAACCTAGGTAACATCCAAGCTCCAAGCATTTTTGGAAGTGAAATTAAGGTGGCTGACACAGTCAAATATCTAGGTGTCTACCTAGATAAAAGAATGAACTGGAACCAGCACCTAGAGCACATCATAAACCGAGCAAAAAGGGCCATGAATTTGGCCAGAAGGTCGGTTGGCAAGAGGTGGGGGCTGAAACCGGCGATAACCAAATGGGTCTATACGTCGATAGTAAGACCCATCATAACATATGCAGCATGCATATGGTGGGAAAAAACGGAGCAAAAGGGAGCTCGGAACAAGCTGGACTCGCTGCAAAGACTGGCATGCTTGTACACGACAGGAGCAGTGAGAACAACTCCAACAGCGGCAATGGAGGTGATGCTAGGCCTGCCACCCCTGCACCTAGCAGTGAAGGGGGAGGCAGTAGCAGGAGCCTTTAGGCTGAAAACCAACAGCTTAGATGGCAAACTGCGGCCAAGACACCAGTCACTCTGTGAGAGTCCAAGCTTCCCTCCGGCTTTACACATGGTCTCTGATCAAATGAAAACAACGTACAACTTCGACATTCCATACAGGCTCCGCATCAGCGAAGGCGAGGGGAACCAGAAAATGGTAGACGATGCCCTGGCTGCCTCGGAAGTTAGCTACTTCACTGACGGATCTAAGTCAGGAGATAAGACAGGAGCAGCGGTGTACGGAAACAAAAACTGCAAACTGAAGGCGAGTCTCGGTAGGAGCACCACGGTGAACCAGGCGGAGCTATACGCCATAATGATGGCAGCGAATAACGCTATAGACAAAGGCTGGAGAGACAAAAGGATCACCTTTTTCTCGGACAGCCAAGCAACTCTAAAAGCGGTATCAAACTTCAAGGTCAATTCAAAATTGACCATGGAGGGCATACAGAGGCTCACAAGACTGGCCAACGACAACCACGTCACATTGGTGTGGGTTCGTGGGCACACAGGTGTGAGGGGGAACGAAACTGCTGACCGCTTAGCTAAGGAGGCATCAGAGGAAAATTACATCGGACCAGAACCAGTGTTTGGACTGACCAAAAAAGGATTCAGAACAACAGTGAGGGACTGGGTGATGGAAGAGGCGAACAAAGAGTGGCAGAATGCCGAAGGCATGAGACATTCCAAGCAAATGCTGGAAGGCTACTCAAGGAAAATGACTGCAAACCTGTTGCATCGTAGCAGGGAGCAGCTAGGTATACTGTCGGGATTACTGACAGGACACAATCTCCTGCGGAAACACATGCACAGGATGGGTATCTTCAAGGATGAACCAAAGTGTAGGCTGTGTGAGGTAGAAGAGGAAACTGCAGAGCATATCATCTTCGACTGTGAAGCTCTGGAAAAGAAAAGACAGGACATCCGAGGAGATAACTCCTGGGATGACTGTCTAGCACCTGAGTTAGTTGCGGGCACTCTCCTCCAACTTGTTGAAGGGGAGGGCTTCTGGGACTAACCAGGAACCAACAACTGGGCACAATAGATCGAGAGGTCGCAGTGCATGGGGCAACCCACCAGAAAAAGGAAAAAAAAAAAAAAAAAAAAAAAAATCTCAGACTCAAAACGCGGACAGCTCTTAATTAAGTCTTTCAAATTATTCCCTCGGATCAAACTAGCGCTGGGTTTCCATAAATATTTACGTAGATCAGTGACAGGATAAGGCCTGTCATCGTTTTTCAAATGGAAATTGACTTATAAAACGATCATTGGATGATGTTATACTCGCTTTGTACCATTAGTGAGCTGTCAACGCTTCTAATATAAATTCAGGCGTTGATTTTTTCATTGATGTTTTATTAAGGTTTCAATATTTTTGATCTGTCTGGATGAGTTACCATTAATAACCTCCAGATACATCTTCAACAATCTGTGGATTTTGATCTCATATCTTTCGAGAAACATGGTTGTCAACGTATGAAAATGTTGAGGCCCCAGCCGATTTTTCGGAGGGTATGGACTCGATCGACATGTGTCGATTGACACCGATTCGATCGATAAAATTCGATCGACTCACGGATTTTTCGATCGATTTCAGGTAATGTCGATCGATTCACGGCTTTGTCGATCGATTCACGTTTTTGACGATCCATTCACAGGTTTGTCGATTATTGATCAACGGTTTCGTCGATCGATACGGATTTTTCAATCGATTCTTGGGTTTATCGATCGACTCATAGGTTTCGTCGATCGATTCAAAAGTGTGTTGATCGATTCACTGGTTTGTCAATGGACTCACAGATCTTTTCGGGCGGCTGACGGATTTGGTCGCTTGATCCACGGGTTTATCGATCTATTCTCGGGTTTGTCGATCGGTTCACGGCGATCGATTCACATTTTTATTTTCCGATCGATTCATGCCGGTCGAATCCATAATCTCCGATTTTTCCGAGCGTGCACTGAATAGGGAAACCACGTCACAAATGCTGTTTCTAAATTGAGCCTGAAATTGTAGTTCCTGATTGCAAAATGCCGTCCAGCGGGTCGATTGTTGAATCGTTATCGAACGGACGTGATCGATAAATCCCTATCTTTACAATGCAATTTATCGATCAAGGTCATTCGATAACGATTCAACAATCGACCTGCAGTTGATGGTCCGTTCGAGTGTCATCTCGTTCTCCTCACGGTGACTTTTCGCCTCTATTAAGACGACCGAGGGCTCGAACTAGACGAGTAGGCGCGGACCGCGGGCACAGGTCCGTCAGGAAGTCGCGAGTTTTGCATAATCGTGCCGGGATATAGATCAAGAATTAGTTTTTTAACTTTCACGACGAAACCGAATGCATCATCGTTAAGACGCCGCGGTGCGGGGTGCGGATGTGTGAGCATAACTTTATTGACTTGTCTCCACCCGGGGTGGAGTGAGCCACAACACAACCCACGCCAAAAGTTGAGTTATGCCGCTAATATTCAGTTCAACGACTCAACTCTCGAACACTGCCGTGCTAAGCAAGAGCGCCGTATGAACATTCGAGGGTTGCCACATTTCCTTCAATAAAATGTTTATTTTTGAGAAAAGATATGTTTGTTTTTCCTCGAAAATTTCAGGGACTTTAGTTAAAATTGCGAACTAAATTGTCTGAAAAATTGGAAGGAAAATATTCGTAAGTTTATCCGGAAATTCGTGCGTAATCAAAGGAAATTTGGCAACGCCTTAAGGTACATACGGCGTTCTTCCTTAGTACGGCAGAATAGCCGACCTGTGGAAGAGCTTAACGTCGAATGTTTGACACTTACTGCCGGCTTCGTCGACGGCTGTTCATCAAATATTATGACAAATGAAAATAAATCTCCCGCCATCCAGTCTCGCAATTTTTGCAATTTAAATTTACCGAAAGGAGAGGCATTTTGAATTCTCTTATGAAAAAAAGAGGTAATAATGGCCTTGCCGATTACCTCTGTACGCATTCGTCGGAGAGGCAGTATAATTTCATGAGCTTTTTCAAGCCATACGCACAGTTGAGCAATCACAACTGTATTTAAGTTTTGCCCAGTCTCGGTCGATGAGGGAAAATTTCAAAATTAGGTACGTCTAGTGCCATTAACTCGCTCTTAATTTTCGTAACTATGCAAAACCTTCTCGTAAATTATTTTCTACCCTACTTATACCTAGGTCGAGGCTCGAAAAATAAGGCTGTAATCATTCATTTCCAGCCCAAGAGACTGGTAGTTAATTAAATTCCCAATGCTAGCGTGCGAAGAAAAAACGTCATATCGACGCTCCTATGACGTAAGGACGTATCTCTCTTTACACATGAGCCGCTGAAAGCATATAGTCATACGGAGGATAGGGCTCTTGTGGAAATCGGGTTATGCCCTTACTCCAGAGCAAAGGAGCGACCATAGGATTAGACGCGTCGCCAAATTTAATTTGATAAAATGTGACATTTTTTGAAAACTCGCGGATGTTTTTCTTTGAGAATTGAGAATGTTCTAAGAAACTCATTCCAGATTTAAGCTGAAATATCTAAAAATGTTAAGGAATCATGTTTACAACTGTTCTCAAGAATAAAAATTTTATCCCGGAAAATAAGGCAACGATTGAATGTTCTTACGACGTTTCTTATTACTGCCGTGCTAAGGAAGAACGCCGTATGAACCTTCAGGCGTTGCCAAATTTCCTCTAAAAAACATGAATTCCCCGGTAAACTTATGAATATTTTCCTTCCAATTTTTCAGATAATTTTGCTCGCAATTTCACCTTAAGTCCCTAAAAATTTCAAGGAACGATATTCATATCTTTCTCCAAAATCAAACATTTTATCGAAGGAAATTTGGCAACTCTTGAATCCTCATACGGCGTTCTTCCTTAGCACGGCAGCTTAGCCGTGCAGAATGAACGCTGAGGTAAATGCACGCACGGTGCGTACGTACTCATTTCGTCGCTCCTTTGACGTAAGGGCGTATCTCAATTTCCACATGAACCCTGGGACGCATGGAGCTATACGGAAAAAAGGGCTCACTTGGAAATTAAGTTACGTCAGAGGAGCGACGATTTAAGAACTCGAACTCGCCGACTGACTCCACTGTCTTCCTCAGTAACGCGTCGTCCATTTTCCACATGCGAGTATGTTTTGCAAGACCCAAGAAATCTCGCAGCAAATCTTCAATTAAAAAAACCTGTGAGAACGGCGAACTCCAACGAACTTAATTAATTCTTCGCAGCACAACTCGATCTTCAGTCTCACACACCTGAGCCGATCTGTCGTCCATTTGGACCGCGTGAAGCAGAAATTAGAGTGCCTTTATAGCGAGAGAATGGACAGATCGCTTGATGGAGGGCTTAAGGCCCAAAAGTGCAGCCATTCTTCTAACCAACTTCTAACACACAAAATTTTATCGCCAGGTTACAGATTTCAATTCTAACCAAGATGGCCAGGAATGTACATAAATGAGCGTTCTTTTGCAAAAATAAGTACATTTTTGCAAAAAGTCATCCAAATGCATGCTTTACAAACGACGATTCGTAACAATTGTATTCGTAAATTGCTCTGGACATTCGAAATTTATAGGTTGGCTGAATTTCTGGGCCCTAACTTTATTCGCGGAGGCATCGGTGAAGGCTGAAGGCCTGATGGACTTTCGGAGTTTCACATCTGTCTATACTCTCGCTATACAGATACTCTAGTAGAAAGAAACCAAGCCACATCAGCTATTGCCAAATTTAATCGGGCAATTTAATTTTTCACTAGAAAACGGTTGAGCGGATTTTTGTGCGAATTTCGGTGAATTTTCTACATAGTGCGAAGCAAATTCCTTAACATTTTCACAAGCATCCGCACAAACATACTCTTGTAAAAAATGAAATTGCCCGGTTGAATTTGGCAATAACTGATGTGGCTTGGTTCCTTTCTGCTGAAGCGGTCCACTCATGTGTATAGACGCACTCCAAAAAAATTGCAGTGACGTGTTTGGGTCTTAAGTTTTGGAATCTCGAGGACAAAACGTGGCTCTCAGGATTCCCATCGAGATATGACGTAATTTGGAGGTACTTGCTTCGTGAAGGTATCTACAAGCAAAATGAATACAAATACGAATTGAGAATTTTTGCAAGAGAATTCTCTTGGTTTTTACAGTCCTCCGTGTGCCGTAATTGCAATGCAAATTATTCCAAAATCAACACTTACTTTGGAATACTCAGTGTTTTATCTCTCATCGTAAAAATAACAGCACCAGAACAAAAATATGTTTCCTAGCGTAGAAACTTGGCCTTAAATTTCGTTTTTTGAACGGAAAACTAGCCTCCTCGAATTCCAGAGAAGTTCTTGACCAATTCGCATCTCCATTTCTTTAAACCACGTGGGTGTAACAATGAACGCATTGAACAGATATTCTGCCGGAGGCGCGCTGAATCGTATTTGTTGAAATTTTCCGACGGAAGAATACCCTGAAGATGCCATAGCAACACCGTTTCCGTGGAAAGTATACCGGTGTTGAAGATATTGTGCAGGGTCAACTGACCTTTGTCCAAAATTGTCGTTATTGAAACGCGTTGAAGCGCTCTTCTTACCTGCTCAACAATCAAGCGAGACCTTCCGAAAGAGAACCTCTCCTCACCTGCGATCCAGCTTTTATTTCCTTGCAAAGGATTGCCAACAGTGGCGTGGCGTGCTTTGCGATTTATCGATTTCTCGATCATTTAAACCTATTGAAAAGTATCGATAAATAGGGTGTTCGCAGCGAACACCTTAATAATCGATTATTTACCACAGCTTCTTGTGGGGAAATATCGATAGATCGCAAAACTCGCCACGCCACTGATTGCCAAAGGAAATTGTCTTCCCTTTTTCTCACGGTAACTCATAGGGTTTGCCTCACGAGTTCACCTGAAACCTTAATCTCATTATCGCACCAGGATCTTGCGCATGAAAGGTTTTTTCCTCAATGAACGTGTGATTTTTTAATGGAGAAAAGCAAATTTCATGCTCGAATCATTCGTCATCTCTGGATAATTCCATCATATCAGCAATGCGGAGACAGTGACAGATTTTTGAGTCAGCAACTTATCCAATATTAGAGGATAAGCTGAAAATCATGCCTAGAATTATAAAGTGAAGATCAATTAGGAGCATGTACAATTTAAACTGTACAACGTGTCACTTGATGAGAGTTAGATGACATTTTCCCCCCAATTTTGACCGAGAATTCATTTTTTTGTAGTTTGTTATTCTGGTGCTCATGATACCCATTAACATATCGGAATTCAATTGAGATTAATCCGCCAGGTTTTATTCGGGAAGAGAAAGTTTCGGGGTTCCCACCTTGAACTTTCAAGCTTTTGATGATCTAAGCAGATCCAGGTTATTTGATTTCACTCGATGGCTGAGATTGAAACTCAGAATGACAGGAGCCACAACAATTGTTCGTTGTTTAGTAACTGCAACAAATGAGGGTTAATACGCGTAGTTTTTAATTTCATCGCTAGCAAGTGCCCAAAGTGCCCACGCGTCAATCGTTAAGAATTTTAAACAATCTTAATGCTTTCGATGTCGTTATTTTGATTTTAAACTGTTTCGGTTTTTCTGTTGGAAGCGAAGAATGCCGATCGACCATTTCGAAAGTGAGATAACTTCAGATTCGGTAGTTTTAGTAAACAAGTGGTATTTGTTTACAGCTTCCTCCGCCAATTTCAGGTGATAAAAAGAACACAAACGATTTGATCGAAGGTAACAGCATAGCTCTGCAATTTCTTTTAGTACACAACGCTCGTGAATGAAATCTATGTTATTTTGTAATCACTTGAGTGATGCTTCAGAAATTTCGATCATTATGAGATGTGCATGTCAGCTAATTAAGCTGGAAAAATTTTGAAATATAGATAGAAGAATTTTGGCTCTAGGCCAGAAGGCAAATCGAAGAAAAAGCACACCAAGATGTAAAATATTTACTTTATCAGTAGCAAATCGTAATTCTGAGCTAAAGATCATTTTCAGTTAGCGGTAATTCTTAAAAACTATTTAATTTAGATTTTAATCCTCGTTCCTTCACTCGTACTATGAAGATCAGCTGAAGCCCGAAATGGCCATCTACTACTAATAAAGTAATTCTTCTGTATCTTGACGTCTTAATTTTTTTTTTTTTAATGTGTATTTTTACTTTGATTTGATTAAATCGAAGATTGTCTCTTGATTTTTAAAAAGTCCGTCTTAACCAGGGCACTCTTCTGGCTGGAATTAACTCAATATAAATGTTGATAGAGAAATTTTGGCTCAATAATACCCAAATGAAAAGCCAAAAATTAGCAATAAAGACGTCCCTCGAAACCTGACTTGAATTTTACTAAGTATTTTGCATTGATTCTCCTCATAAAAGTATGAATCATGAACTATTCCAGTATATTGTTACTTAATATTTAACAGTATTTGAGCTAAAATTACTAAGTTTTTCTCTTTCCATTCTGCTAAATTGATTCCGTTCTTCAATGTAAATCTGAACAACAAAATGAGTCCAGGGTGTCTACAAGTCCGGAACTTCCGAAAAGTCCGGAAGTAGTACTGATTTTTTTAAGGACGGTCCGGAAGTAATGAAAAAGTGCGGAAATTCCGCAAAAAGGTCCGGATTTTTTTTTAAGTTTTTGTCATTTTTGTCGCAATTTCAAATTTTTGAAATTTTTCTAATTTCGTCAAATGAAGGTACTGAAAAAGTACGGAATTTTTCTGTTGGAGGAGGTACTGAATTTCTTGCGAATGTACTGTAAAAGTACTTTTTTTCGACCGGCCTGTTTTAGCAGACACCCTGATGAGATAGAAGGGAAAATTAACCAACCAGTAGATCCTCCTATCAACAAAATTATGCTTAGGATTTGAGTAAACTCATTTTGCAGTGGCTCAAGAAGTGAGAAGTCGTTCGAGTAACAAAAACGGCACGACGATGCCTTCTGTGGCCCGATTCCGGAGCATATCCTCCTTTGATCAATGATCGATGATTGATCTTTTTATCGGTCAGATAGATTCCTTCCGACTCAAATTGGAAAATTGCCGCTCCGCTATCGGTTTCCCTTCGATGAACATAATCTCCCGCCAATTACTGAATAACCTGCCGATATCCTCCCAGTGATCTGAGAGAATCAGGCTTCTCATCCATCCGACCATCAAGCAAGCTCAAACTGCGGTTGACCACCAAACCACTCGTATAACATGTTTCGCAGAAATAGGTGTGATTCTTGAACCACCTGATTCCTCGAGGAACGGTATGAACGCTCTTAAACGCATCTTTAAATTAATTTACTAATATCCTGAATTTGAACGAGAAACCGTACCATCCAGGAGAACCACAGAACAAAATGATATTGGATTGACGTCCGGAATCTGCGCAATAACTCTCAAATGTTGAAATGAACGTTCTGTCATTTAGTGTAACATCCTCAACTAGTAAAATTAACAGTAGCAGCCTTTACATAGGCATTCGAGAGAAATCAGTCGAAAATTGAGCTCACGCTTCGCGTCACCGCGCCTTCAATTTTTCAGATGCAGCATGGACGTCCATCAAGTATGAATAGTTGTATCCCTGCGCCGTTGTAAACGCGGATCCTTTCCCTCCACCTATTTCCATGTTGTGTTTGTTTCTGTTCGTCTTATTCGTAATGGTGCTTCAAGCACTACGTGAGTAACACAGCCGAAGTTAGGAGAGATGTGTTCGGGCCTCTTTTTTAACTTTTCTCCCGAAACTGGGCGATACCTCATTGACAGCACATAGCACAGCATTGAGAGCTCACTCTTCGCGTCAGCGCGCCTTCAATTTCTCAGATGCAGCACGGACGCCCATCAAGTACGAATAGTTGTATCTCTGCGCCGTCGTAAACGCGCATCCGTTTCCTCTATTTCTGTGTCGTGTTTGTTTCCGTTTGTCTTATTCGTAATGGTGCTTCAAACTATAGTAGCATATAGAGCAGAGCATTGTGAGTTCACGACTCACGCCATCGCATCTTACATTTTTTATATCCAATGTCGAAATCCATCTCGCGCGAATTGCTGTATCGCCTCTACACTTTAGATGTCTCTTATTTTTGAATATCTTTGTTTCGTTTTCGTTGTTCGAAAATCTCGTTGATTCCCCTCTGCATGCGGAATGCGATCTGCCTCACAGTCACAGTGCGACTTTTACCGTTATGTACGGAGGAATCGGCGGGTCTTCAGAAAAAAGAGATAGCTTAAGTCTCGTGACTGGTCACGTGCTACAACAAACGTTAGACAAACATTTGTGCAATCCATCGCCAGAAACCGCGGTAATTAACGTGGACAGGCACTTGTCAAAGCAAACGTTTACTTGTCTCATCAAAGCAGTTTTTTAGATGCATTCGTGCCGAGATACGTGGGACGTAGGTTAAACCAGTAGCAGTAAGTCCCAAGAGGTATGCAACTCAAATGCGATTGTACACCCGTCATATTTGCTAAAAGTAGCAACAACTGTTAGTAACTTTTTAAAATCTCGACATTTTTTTAAAGACAACTCTGGTAGAATTGTCTTTTACATTTGACCTTGAAGATGTTAAAAATTATTAAAATTTACGAGTTAGAAAACCCTTTTTGTTTCCCAAGTATGTTTAACGTTTCAAAAACTTATTATGAAGAAATTGGTATCAAAATTTTGTTAAATACCCATTTTTGGGCATACCATTCACAAAACACGAAATAAACTGTATAAAACGCAACGTAAAAAACTAAAATTTATGTAAAGTTTATGTAATATTTCTGTTTGATTTTTAAAAAGTAATGTGATGAAACTTTCAAAAGTTCAAGTCGCATCTTTGCGTACAAAAAGGTGAAGGAAGTTTCCTAACTAACATATTCTGACATTCTAAGAAGATCTTTTTTTCTATAAGTTGACTAGTTTTTTGGGGGGCAGCCAATGCAGTCGGGGAACTGCTCCTCAAAAACTGATGAAAGTTTAAAAGATGGCAATGCCTATTACTTTTTTCTTTCAATCTTAAAGGTACGCAAACGCTAGAGCGCTCGCTCACGCTTTTCTTAATTTATTTTGTACTCTGAAACACGCACATGCGATTAAATGCTCCTTCATTTTGACAGTCACGCAACAGGAGCTGCAGAATGGTCCGAAACCTCAAACAGCTGACTATTCAAAATTACTTGAGTTAACTAATTGGATGTATTTCTGCCAGACGGAACTATGTGCATTACGGCGTAAGCCCTGTTAAGCATATATTCTTATGGGTCTCAGAGGGCTCATGTCATAATGCATATAGTTCCGTTTGGCAGAAATACGTCCAATTCTGGGTTTTACACAGGACCGAGTCCAACCGTTTAAACTTTGGCAGTGAGGAAACATTGTTCTTCGTATATGTTATGGGCATATTTATGCTAAAAGGAACTATGTCCATAGGATTTGTATGCAACATAGTTCCATGTAGCATAAATAGGTCCTTGAACCGTCACCCCTTTGACGTATAAGGGCGTATCTCGATTTCCACGTGAGCGAATGAGCCCTGTTTTATTTATCAATCCATGCTCTCTGCGGGCTGATTCTTGAAATTGGTAGACAAAGCGATTTGTCTTCAGGATATAGAGGGATCCTATCGGGAGAAGCGGGTGGTTGCAATGGACAAAGGAGGTAGGCCGTAGACTAATTAACGGCAACCCTTGAGACACACTTTAGTTAGTCCATCCTGCGGGCCGATTATTGAAACTGATAGACAAAGCTATAGACAAAGACGACAAAAGGGATTTGGAGGGATCCTATTGGTGGAAGTGGGTGGTGGCAATGGACATGGGAGGTAGGTAATGGACTAACGGCAACCCACGAGAAACCTGACAGTTAGTCCATCATTTTCTTCCTTAGTCTATAAGAACCAACCATGTCAACCAATAGGATCGCTCTATACTTACTATGTCGTCTTTGTCTATCGCTTTGTCTATCGGTTTCAATAATCGGCCCGCTGGTTTCCTTAGACTAAGAGAACCACTCGTTTCAACCGATAGAATTGCTCTATACTCCTTATGTCCTCTTTATCTATTGCTTTGTCTATCATTCAGCCCGCAGCAGGCTGATTGTTGAAATTTATAGACAAAGCTACAGACAAAGAAGACATAATAAGTATAAAGCGATCCTATTAGTTAATTTAGGTGGTTCTTATAGACTAAGAGAGAAAATGATGGACTAAGTGAAGGGTCCCTCGTGAGTTGCCGTTAGTTAGTCTATTACCTGCCTCCTTTGTCTATCGCAACCACCCAAATTAACCAATAGGATCGCTCCATACTCCTTATGTCTTCTTTGTCTATCGCTTTGTCTATAAATTTCAACAATCAGCCCGCATGAGCTCTTACGGAAATGGTGTTGCACCCCTACGTCACAGGGACGACGAAATTAGGTTCAATAATCGTGAGCAGCTTGGCACCTAGCACTGGCGCGGGCATTGCAACCAGTGGCGTGGCGTGAATGATCGACCATCGATATTTCCTCATTTGAATCCGTGGCAAAGAATCGATTATTAAGGTGTTCGCTGCGAACACCCTGTTAATCGATCCTTTTCCGTAGGTTTAAATGACGGAGCAATCGATACATCGCAAAGCACGCCACGCCACTGATTGCAACACCGGAAAATCATAACTACCTAATTAAAGAATAACTGTTCCGGAGTGTTTACAGATTCACACCTCTTCAGACCCATGCCACGAGTTGAAAATACCGCATGTTCCGCAGGGAACGAATGTTCAGCTACGGCCAGGCAACGTGTGATTTAGGATGCGTTCACACTTAGCACACGGCGACGCGATGCGGCGCGGGGCGTGATTGTTCCGCAATCAATTCACGGGAATCTTTCTTCCCATGAATGAAAAACAGCTATCTTCCGTTGCCATCTCGCTGGGAAACGACCCGAGTTAGCTTCGACTTTAATTGGACTAGCTGCTCCGGGCGCCCTACGGGCGCCCTCCACAGCTAGCAATGGTGGTGCAGTAGCTTATTTGGAATCGGAGCGATTAGTTGAATCTATTTAATAATGATGATGATTCTGCGGCAGAAGATCAAGGAATTTAACTGCCTCTCTGCGTTACAGGGTGGAGACTGTCATTCTACCGAAAAATGTTATAAAAAGCTCGCATTATTAGTTTTTCTTTTTTTTGTGTTATTTTTTAATTTTTTTTTATTTTTATTTTTTGATAATTTTCTAATGACTATGAAGCTTTTGGGATTTATAAAAGATCGAAGCACCTCTTTGTGCACGATGTTTTTTGTACGGTTGCCTTTGGGAAGAATTTGGACTTCAAAATTTTTGTACGATGTAGCTCGTGAGAGTGCAACATATAGTTGACCATGGCCAGAAACTGTTTGGGGTAAATAAATGCCGACTCGCTTCAGTGTTTGACCCTTAGCTTTGATGATGGTCATGCAGAACGCAATGCGAATTGGAAATTGTCGCCTCTTAAAAGAGAAAGGGAGAGAGGAGTCTGCAGGTGACAAATCAATTCTTGGCAGTGAAATTCTTTCACCGGCCTTCTCGCCGGAAATGACCTGCAAATCAAGACAATTTTCATAACGTTTCCAGACGATCAATCGGGTACCATTCGATAAACCTTTAGAAACGTTGAGGTTTCTTAAAAGTATGACAAAAACCCCCTCCAAAAGTGTGAGTTTAAGCGTTGGTAAGCCACTAAGATTAAGACTGTCCAAGAATTCGAGGGGAAAATTGAGAGCCTCTCCCTCTTCCTCTACAATGAGCCTGTTAACACTGAAGACGTATTAGAGACACCTGAAAGAACTTCAACAACCTTGTCGTTAATTTCATTGCAATGCTTATGTTTAAGTGCCAGAATTGCGCAGTTTGTGAAATCTACGTTCGAACATGAGGAAGCTATCTTTTCCATAAATTTCAGTAATAATATCAGTTTCAGTAATACTGCTTGTCGGTAAATCAATGAATTCCGGCATGGCCTTTTTTAGCAGAAAGGTAAACACCATCACCTATTTCGAGTTAAAATTTTGCAAACTCCGCTTCGTCTTGCAAAGTTCTCATATTTTGAGTAAGTTTTCTGATTTTGGAAAGAGGTCAAAGTGGTGAGAATTTGATTGCATTTTGCACCAATGTTTGGCGAGAAGCATGCGGAACAACGGGTAAAACCTGTCTAAAATCACCACCCTAGACGACAATTTTTCCTCGAAAAGGGATATCATTACCCATTCTCTAAGAAGTCGGTCGATGCATGCCAGAGCATGCGTGATAACCATGGGAGCTTCACCCCAAAAAATGATCGTTGTTTTCGGAATAGTCTCAGCCTCTCTTGAGCTAACCGTCAGACTCGACACAGAATTCTCATTCAGAACCGAAGGAATTTTGAATTTGCTATGAACCGGCCGACCGTTAGTTAGCAACGATGCGGCGATACCTGTCCAAGCAACGGAGATGACGTCTAAGTTTTCCTTTGTACAATACGCAGTAAGACATTCTTAAACGAAAGTTTTTCCCGATCCTCCTGGACCATCAATGAAAATCGCATTACACGTGTAAGATGGATTTTGGATGAGACTAATTATTTCAGAAATAATTTGATGTTGCTCTGGGTTAGCGGCAGAAATCATGGAATCATAGTTTTAGGGGGAGGAGAGTCAGGCTCCGACCCTTGAAGATTCAGGTTAGTTGGAAGCAATTCCGGAAGATCAAATGATGATATTGAAAATCCATGAAGTCTTAATGTGCTTTCAATAGCAAAAAGCCGATCAACGTAGTCGACCGACCAACAAAATAAAGAGAGAGGAAGAAACGAAGTATCAAGCAAATTTGAAACAAAGTTGGAAAGAGAAAAGAACAAATAAGAATGAAATGTCCATAACAATACATGTTGTTAGCAATACGTGTGCGCACCGCTGCAGTTAATAAGTCAGGGTCAGTCAAACCGCCAGGATGCCTATCAAGAAGTGGTGAAGCGGAGTAGCCGAGAGATTGCGACGGAATGTGGGTGGTGAGTGACGAACGACAATGCGACCCAAACCTTCTTTGAGGTTGGTGGGAGGAAAGCTACACGAAAGTAAACGGAGATAGCCGAAAGAACGTGGTGGGAGGGGTGGCTGAGACCCTAGGGGGGGTATCTAGTGACGGGCAAGCAGGTAGCGGCCAGATGACCGCTCGAAACAGCTGAACTTTACTCGTCGATAAAAGTAAGAAAATTTGAGAAAATCGAAAAAACAATTACAGCCTGCAAATCTACAGATCAGAAGCTTTCATTTAAAAAAAACCCCATGCAAATCGGTCCGGTGGTTCTCTCAAAGTTAATGCCCCAAAATGCGGACTTTAGTCTGAATAAATGGGAGAAAATTTGAGCCCAGCTAAACTTCACTCGTTGATAAAAGTAAGACAATTTGAGAAAATCGAAAAAACGACCACAGCCTGTAAATCTACAGATCACAGGCTTTCATTTAAAAAAAAACCCATGCAAATCGGTCCGGTGGTTCTCTCAAAGTTAACGTCCAAAGATTCGGACCTCCGTTTTAATGCATCGAAGACAATTTTAGAAAATTATGGGAGAAAATTTGAGAAAATCGAAAAAACGATCACAGCCTGCAAATCTACAGCTCAGGGGCTTTCATTTAAAAAAAATCCCATGCAAATCGGTCCGGTGGTTCTCTCAAAGTTAATGCCCCAAGATTCGGGACTTTGCATTTTAATATATAGGATGGTCGCGAAAATCGCCATTTCCTCCTCAAGTTAGGCAACCTGGATGCGACCGTAACGAGACACTGTCTGTAGTAAGCATATTACATTTTCCTGGCCTCATCATTCTTCACTCGAACGTATAGACACAATCCAAAAACAGACGAATTCGAGGCAAAAATGCCGCGATGCAAGAATTTTTTTTAGACAGGTCGATCCTTAATAGCCCCTCTCCTCTCCTCTACCTCTTACTAATTGGACTACATTTTGCAGTTGGGAACTATACATTCTAGCCCGGTTTAAAAACAACGTATGTGCCATTAGTTTCCCTAAGCACATAAGTGTTTTTCCAGAAGAGGGAGAATTTATAATTCCTGATTGCAAAATGCAGTCCAATTGGACTACATTTTGCAGTTGGGAACTGCAGTTTGTGGCTCAGATTAGAGACAAAGTATGTGCCAATAGTTACCCTGTGCACACAAGTGTTTTTACGGATAAGCTAGGAACTGTAGATCCTAATTGTAAACTATTTTATCGTAGGCCAATTCGTCGTTTTCGACAAAAAACAACGTAACTATATTTCAATGCTGCCGAATTTCCCCTTTTGAATCGCATTTTTACCAGGAGAATCTTGGGCTTTTCTTACGGAAAGTTTCGCTGATTTTTTCTCATGTAAAAATTAGAAAAATTTTAGACCCTAACTGCTTCTGTACATTCTTGTAATAAATCGAATTGTTAGAGTCAATTTTTCAACCTAGGAATGGAGTTAGGTTCTGGGAAACGACGAGTGGTCAGGGATTTTCCGCTTCCGGAAAACCCCTCAAGATGTTGGAATCCAGTGGCGTGACGTGCTTTCCGATATATCGATTGTATGCCATTTAAACCTATGGAAAAGGATCGATAAACAGGGTGTTCGCAATGAACACCTTAACAATCGATTCTTTAACATAGGTTTAAATGGCACAAAAATCGATGTATCGCAATTCACGCCACGCCACTGGTTGAAGTCATCCGTGAGTATCATGTTTCAAAAATTTGGAAGCTTTCGGTCGTATGGACCAAGAACACGTTTTCGGAAACCAGAAGTACAGTTACATGAACCGACTAGAACGTCCAATGTAGAACACCTCACTTACCATTCATACGACAGGAATGGTTTACTCGGTAGCTTCATCATCGATGTTTCCTCATTCAAAATGAGTGCAAAAATTGCAAACATTGTAAAAATTCAAGAAAAATACCAACAATAATATTATAATAATTAATTATATAATAATTTTTGTTCCCCGATGCTTGTATGTTTCAGACACGACTTCAACTGTAAATGAGGAGCTACTGCTGGCACAGAGAACAAATTTAACACTCGCATTTTTAAGCTTTCGCTTAGCAAATAATTAGATAGTTTTGATGTAAGTTTCAAACGAATGAAGTGCAAATCATTGACTGGATCCCATCCATATATTTCCTAAAAAATACATAGTTTGAATGAAAGTGCAGTCAGTGCAGTGAAAATTATTCCGGAATAAAATAATTAAACTATGCCAGAGAGCGACTAAACCTCGCAGTTTCCGGAGCGGTATAATTAAAAGAGTGTAACTGATAAGTGCAGCGATATCGTGACTGTGTGTGTGCGGCTGATGCTACAATCGCTGGATTCCCTTAATGTGCAATGAACGGAGACATCAAAGAACCTAATTCCGTCGGAAGTCCGACGGTGGCGTCCAGCAATGGCCAAGTCGTCACCCTCAATGTCGCCTCTTCGACTCCCATAAGAAGCCCGGCAGACAACTCTACCATGATGACATCCCTGAGTAACGAGTCCACAAGGTCTATGGGTAAGCGCATACATTAATTACACATTAAGCTGCATTATGTGCATTAAGTTCTGCGTGAAATTTTAATCAGGAAATATGTCTTGGGGGCCCCTTACAAAATACGTAACGTTCTACGGGGTGGGGGGTCTAAACCCCCGTTACGTGCACGTTGCTAGGGATGAACGGTATCCAGGACATGACCGCGTTACGCAACGCATTACGCTGTGTTTTTTCACCTGTTTTTCGAGAGGATTTATTTTCATACTTTGCTTCTCTGTTGTATTTTATTTCAATTTTTTTTTCTATTTTTTGCTCCGTTATTCCTATTTTCTCTTCAAAAATAAAACCATTTCTGTGTGCTATATTCATTTGCTTGCTGTGACGTAGAAATATACACAGGGTTGCCACAATCAGGGATGTCGGGAAAACCGAGAAACGTCAGGAATTTTTTCAAAGTCAGGAAAAACTTGAAAATGTCATGGAAAAAGACGAAAATATCAGGGAAAAATCCTTAAGTCACCTTTATTTGCTTTCTAGAGAAGGTTTGACGTTTCGAACAACAAATTTCCTGAAAACTATCTCTGATCATGACTTTTTTATCAGCTGGCATATCCATTCTATGTCTATACCTATCTATGGCAAATTCTCTATCAGAGAATTTGCAGGTGTCTGAAATTTGATGAATTTCGTGTTTAAGTGGAAACTACATGAGTGAACTGAACATGAGAATATCCTTGGTTTATGAATTGAACAATTATTGTTGGAGAAGATACGAGAAAATGATCTAAACTGCTAAAATACATATGTTTAAAGGGGAAATGCCGACAGATGACGTAATTAGGCGGTGCATTTTCTCACTTTTAAATCTATTTTTATACTATTTCCCATATCAGAAAAAAATTATGAAAAATACCGTGAAATCATCTCTCTAAGCACTTTCAGATGAAGCAATACAAAATGCATGCAAATTCTCCAACGCCAGGGAATCTCAGCAAAATGTGTCAGGAAAATCAGAGAAATGTCACCGAATTTCATCTTCTAAATTCTGTGGCAACCCTGATACATCCTTCCGCCTGCGACTACCTTCCGTTCCTCCACTTTGAGGTGAATTTGGCGTCGATGTCGCAAAAAAAGCATGGCTCCTGGAGGAGGAGGATGATGATGGGCAATGGCCAAGAATCGGAAATCGGGCGCCAGCATGACGTAGCGCGCGGCCGGCCGGCGCGCGAGCGTCCGTGCCGCTATCTCAGTAGCACGTTGTATGTTTCTTATGCATGCGCATCCTAGCGTCTTGCGTCTTACGTGTTCGCTTAAAAAAGCCGTGGCTAAGCGCCTCGCCGCACGCACGCTCCGTCAATCACAATGCACGGTTGACCGGACATCCACACTGTAAGTAACCCCTGTTGACAGATTGTGCGTTTTCCGAACGTTTTAGTGGCGCATTGTGAACGAAAATGATCCAATGTGGCGTGCAGTGCCGCGCACACGACTTATAAAAAAAAGTATCATTGTGATGGGTGGTGAAGATATCTTACTTAGCTTCATAGCGGGAAAATTGATGAAACTCAATCGAATAAATGTTTCTCTTTTTTTGGGCGCTTGTTTCCCAGCAATCCTCCGTGAACTGTTCTGTTCGGCAAAGATTATGACATGGTTATTAGCGGTGAACGATGCGTCCATCGCTGGATCATTACTTTTACGTTAAGGAAGCACTGTTTCTCCGAAGAAAATATTACTTTTATGATTGAATATTCTGTGTCAATTTACAGTATTTGAGTGGGAAAACAGCGGCATCATCAACATCGTCAGCTTTCGAGGCAAGATTTTGTTGACAAGAAAGAGCATCAATCCTCACATAAAACATAGCAGTAAACTATACAAGAATCGTGAAGCTCAATCTACTAAATTTTCCAAAAAATAATCCAAATAATCCCAAATACTCTGCAGGACAGAGGGTGTTTTGTGGCCTACCTCAAAAGTTGAAGGCGGGACGACCGTAACCGTAAGTAGCCCCCTCGTGTCCATTCTGCTTCTCATATGTTGGTCACGAATCATACTTCCGTGATAGATCGCACCAGCAATCAAGAGTACAACATACACTTCCGACTCACGAGTGTTTTTGCATGTAATAGGCCGGCGATTTCGGAGATAACACAATTTTATGAACTTCGAATGTTCGTCAACACTTTTGGCGGACATTGAAGCTTTTGATGAGTTATTTAGATAATTGTTAAGTATTTTTTACATTTCAAAACTGATTTAAAAGAATAAAGTTTCTTAAACGTTTCTAAAATGGTTTTATTCCCTCTAAACCAAACATTTTTTTTTAAATTTTAATGAGGGGTTTTCAGAACTAAAAACACCTGCTAAAAAAAGTATCATTTCTTGAAAAATTGCGTATTTTCATTATTATTTCATTAAACCAATTTTTATTTTCTTTAATCTTGATCGGCGTGCTATTAAAGGGAACTAGAAGTCTGCTACTAGTGAAGGAACGACTATTCTTTACGGAGGGTAGCACAGCTTTAAATTCAAGGAGAAACCGCGATCTCGTATAGTCGTATCCACGCTATCGAACGGCATTAGTAGGTCATATTATCTGATTGTAGACCTTGACCATAAACCCCCAGATCTTTCACCACGCGAATGCATTCGGCTGTTGTCGTATCGTGCGGAGATAACTTAAGACAATTCCCAAGATTCACTGTTATGGAAGTCTCGAAAGTTTTCAACAAGGCTTGACAACTGAAACCATGTTTCTAATTATTGCCTCCAGTTCAGTTTGCCTGACTTATAGATCCTTGTTGTCCACACCTTCCTCCGTTTGTATACGCATTGCTCCCTCTGGAGCCGACTTCTGACTTGTGTCTCCGCGGGTGCTCTCAAAACTCCTTCAATCACACCAGCTTCTTGATTATTAATAGTATCGTGCTTGACACAATAGAATTCGAACATTCCGATACATGAGCCACTCCCTCAAGACCAACGATCTGGAGGCTGTCAATTTTAACACAAGATTCATTTGCCTTAATATTACCGAACTAACCTATGACCAGGCCAGGACTGGCTCGTATCTGAGGGCGTGGACCCTTGGCTGGTTAAAGAAGCGTAATGTGATATTTCCTATTAGGGCATCCTCTAGGAGGAGAGGGGTTCAGAAAATTTTGGCAAAGCAGTACGAGTTTTAGCTATTTTCAGGTTTAATCGTACAGAGTAAAAATTTCAAAATTGAAAGTATTAAAGTAACCGACAGAATTCTGAAATTAAAGAAAACAATCAAAATTGAAGCCACTAGACGCATCCAAGCACCATTATTTCAAAAAGAACCGAGCCAGTGCTGCGGTTTACACGAACTCAAGATGTGGGTCTGCAAATCTATCCTGAAAAAGAATCAGACAAAAACCTGAAAGAGGAAGAAAGAACGAGGATCAACACAGCCGAAGACAGGAAAGACGTATTCGGGCCTCTTTTTTTAACTTTTCTCCTGAATTTGAGCAACACCTCATTGACAGCATATAGCAGAGCATTGAGAGATCACGCTAAGCGTCATCGCGCCTTCAATTTCTCAGATGCAGCACGGACGTAAGTATGAATAGTTGTATCTCTGCGCCGTCGTAAACGCGCATCCTTTTCCTCCCTCTATTTCCATATTGAGATGGTTTCCGTTTGTCTCATTCGTAATGGTGTTTCAAGCACTACGTGAGTAACACAGCCGAAGGTATAGGAGAGATGTGTTCGGGCCTCTTATTTAACTTTTCTCCCGAATCTGAGCGACACCTCATTGATAGCATATAGCAGAGCATTAAAAGCTCACGCTACGCGTCATCGCGCCTTCAATTTCTCAGATGCAGCACGGACGTCCATCAAGTACGAATAGTTGTATCTCTGCGCCGTCGTAAACGCGCATCCTTTCCCTCCCTCTATTTCCATATTGTGTTTGTTTCCGTTTGTCTTATTCGTAATGGTGCTTCAAACTAGTAGCACAGAGCTCTTCTAAAGTAGAATTTCCCCTCGTGAAACTCTGAAGATCAAACCTGTAATGTAGTGTTATAATACCTATGATCATGTCCTGGGGGCCGGCCGCCGTCCTTAAATTATGTAACGCACTTCTTCAGCATTTTTGACATCCCCCCTCCACCCCCTGTAACGCTTTTTTGACGTATGTCTCCATCCTTTAACACGTAAAAACCGAATGGCGTAAGCGTAACGCTCTTCTCAACCCCCCTCCCCTTATAGAGCGTTACGTAATTTAGGGACAGCCCCCAGAAGCTCTTTAAATATAGGTGACTGTAAAATACGCTCACTTTCCCAACCGTGCGTTAAAGTCTTCAAAGTATTCTGCCGTGCTACGGAAGAACGCCGTATGAACATTCGAGAGTTTCCTCGGATAAGAGATGTATTTTTGGGGAAAGTTATACATATTTTTCCTTGAAATTGTCAGATATTTTTCAATACTGTCTAAGAAATTTGAAGGAAAATATTCACAATTTTTCCAGAAAATTAGTATTTTATTGAAAGGAATTCGGCAACGTCTGATGGCTCATAAGGCTCACAGTGGATCGAGTCAAACAGAGAGGTCGGACATGAAATTTTTAACTAAAATTACAAATTTTGATCTATATTTCGTTTCAATTTAAACTTTAAGGGGTGCTTTGAAAAGAAAATTTCACAAGAAACCCAATGGAACCACTTTTAGAACCTCAAAATTTTCGATAAAAGGAGTTAAAAGCGTTTAAAGTTTCCAAAATTTGTCCAACCTTTCCCATTGACTCGATCCACTACGAGGAGTTCGTCCTGAGTGCTTGAGTATTGTAGCTCCACATTGACGATCCGTATTTCCCTTGTATTTTCCTTCTCCTCCTCGTCCTCCTCCTCCTCCTCCGCCGCCGCCGCCTTATTTTTCTTCTCCTTCTCCTCCTTCTCCTTCTTCTCCTCCTCCTCCTCCTTCTTCTTCTTCTTCTTCTTCTCCTCCTCCCTCTTCTGCTTCTTCTCCTTCTTCTTCTTCTTCTTCTCCTCTTCCTCCTCCTCCTCCTCCTTCTTCTTCTTCTTTTTCTCCTTCTCCTTCTCCTTCTTCTTCTCCTTCTCTGCTCCTCCGTCTCCTTCTTCTCCTCCTCCTCCTCCCTCTTCTGCTTCTTCTTCTCCTCATTCTTCTTCTTCTCCTCCACCTCCTCCTCATTCTTCTTCTTCTTCTCCTTCTCCCTCTCCTTCTCCTTCTTCTTCTCCTTCTCCTTCTCCCTCTCCTTCTCCTTCTCCTTCTTCTTCTCCTCCTGCTCCTCCTCCTTCTTCTCCTTCTCCTTCTCCTTCTCCTTCTCCTTCTTCTTCCTCCTTCTTCTTCTCCGTCTTCAAAATAAAAATTGACGATTCGTATTTCCGTTGTGTGCAGATTCCTCGACGATGCAAGGCATCGACAACCCGAGCTTCGAGAAGGAGACGCCGGGGCCGAAGGCGCAGACGAACGGGGTGAAGAACTCCTCGATGACGACGATGACGAGCAACGGGAACGGGACGGCGCTGAGCCCGGGCCACGACCACAGCCAGACGAACGGCGCCCAGAACGGCGACGCCCACAAAGACCAGAGCGTCACCGAGGCGGTCAACCTGGAGCTGGTCAACCTCAAGCCCTACCACAGCAGCATCCCCATCAAAAAGGCCGAGGCCTCCACCGTCGACCTCGGCGACCCCTACGACGAGTACTTCGTCCCTGTCAACGAGCACAAGAAGTATATCAGGTAAGCAAAGCCCAACTCACTTTTTGAATAACATCCAGAATGCGATGAGCCGAAAGCTAGCGTCACGCGCCAAGACATTCAGACGCGCCAGTTCCCAAAAGCGCAGATGGGTCAGTTGTGCAGGTCACAGAATGGGCCTGTTGCATGCAAGAGATACAGCCGTGCGAATAGACTTTTTAGTGGTTAAATGACACGAAAATTACGATGCTCACATTAAAAAAGTCTGAAATACACTCCTTACTGCGCAATTTGCGTTGTCAGGAACGCGCTTTTTCAAATTTCCCGCGTCTGGGGGCAGTTTTCTTAACGGAAACAATAAACGGCAACTCGCGGCTATTTCCGGTCAACTAAAACTGACAACATAACCTAAAAATCGGAGCTCGTGATATCGTGAAATGAAATGTAGAAGGATTGCGTTGGATATTTGGACTGCATTTTGCAATTTGGAACTATAAATTCTGGCTCCTCTGGAAAAACACTTATGTGCATATGTAAACTAATGGCACATACTTTGTTTTTAAACCGGGCTAGAATTTATAGTTCCAAATTGCAAAATGTAGTCCATTTAAAAGTTGATCGATTTGGTTACTGCATAAAGCGTATATGGACCACTATAAGAGATCACGTTGGGTTTGTAAACAAACTGAAGGAAAAAATAACAACAACAACAACAACAACGACTCGGCATCTTCCGGAAATCACCGAGCCCGCCGTTTGCTCGTTTCCGGTGATTAGAAAACTGCCCCCAGACGCGGGAAATTTGAAAAAGCGCGTTCCTAACAACGCAAATTGCGCAGTAAGGAGTGTATTTCAGACTTTTTTAATGTGACCATCGTAATTTTCGTGTCATTTAACCTCTATAAAGTCTATTCGCGCGGCTGTATCTCTTGCATGCAACAGACCCATTGTCAATAAACTAGGAGAAACAGGTTAGATACGCACGTCTTTGTCTTCTCCATGTCTTTGGTCTTTGATATTACCTTATTTCCATCGTAAAGAGTTCCGCAGGAAAAAACTAAACTTTAAGTGTCGATCAACTGTGGCGTTATCATATTTTGATTTTGTTTCTTCATGACTCAATTCTTGATTCAACTGATTGTTTCTTTTTTTTTATTTTTTTTTTATTCCTGTTCTAATCTAACCAAGGAATGGAATGAGAAAGAATCACAGAATTATGTTTTAATGCTTGATTCCAGTAGATTAGCCAGAATTATTATGATCTGTCCAAACCGCAACTTTCTACGTTCAATATTAACCGAGATATCGCCCTCTGAAACCGGGTTTTTGACGTCATCCACCGCGGAAGTGACAAACTTGGTTTTTTCCACCTTGGTTTTATCAGTCAGGGAGACACACATAAGCACTGGTTACTCTACGTGAAACGTGGATGAAAGCAAGGTGGAAGAAGCTACGGGTATTACTATCGCGGTGGATGACATCAAAAACCCATCTTTTCAAAGGGCGATATCTCGATTAATATTGAACGCAGTAAGTTGCGGTTGTTAGAGATCTTAATCTTTCTAGCTAATCTACAAGAATCAAGCATCAAAACACAATTCTGTGACCAGCGCAACTGACTGATTTTTCAAAAGCTCAAGATCCAAAAGCGCAAATGGGTCAGATGAATTTATAGATTTTATGGGGCACGGGATTACGGAGAGGGAATACGCGTGATAACAGATTTTCAAGATGATTTGTGAGCATTTTTTCGAATTCATCAGAGAAATTCGATCGCGATTTGATCAAACTCTTGTGAAGCTTTCAAAAAACTCACAATACAAAAGACGACCGGTATGTATTTTCATAGTTTTTTGAAAGCTTCAGAAGAGTTTGATCAAGTCGCAAGCGAATTTCTCTGATGAATTGGAAAACATTTTCACAAATCATCTTGAAAATCTGTTCCTTATCAAAGTAAACTTGGCAACAGCCGAAGTTTCATATGCCATTTTTCCTTAGCACGGCAGGATGTTTGGCTATACCGGCGATTTTTTTTTTTTTTTTTTTTTTGGTAACGTAAATACCATTAGTATCCCTGTGCACGTAAGTGTTTTTACGGATGGGTCAGAAATTTTTTCTCCAATTCTTCGAAAATGGCATTTTCTGGGTAATGACTGACTTACCCTCTTTCTTAATTAAATTTCGAGTTTGGCCTCGGATTTTATCCTATTGAATGTGCATCTGCCCGTCACTTATAAAATAATCATAACGAAATGATCAGTTGGCACGGTTAATTCTTGAGATTGGCCCTGCGTATGGACAAATTCACTGCGTCTAATTTTAAAGAAGGTGAAATTTAATATTCCAATCAGTGGGCAACACGTATGCCAGCATTAAGTGGTTTCGATATCATCAAGAATTTACTTCCAGCAGGATCATCCCACTAAGTATCGAAGAGGTAGCGGTTGTCACGATATAAAACATTTACAACAGAGGAAAAAAAGTAAAATTAGCTACTCATCAGTTAATGCAAACCTAGGTCAAGCGAGCTGGCTTTTTGCTAGTCACTAAATCTCTATTTTGAGGACACATGGTGGCTCTAGGTCAAGTGCTCATGTTGCAATCTTGGAAAGAACGACGAGTATTCAGTGAATGAGTCAGAATCTGTAAAGATTTGATTTTGATTATGAGAAAGGAGATTGTCATACACGCATACAATCAATATACATTCAATGGAAAATCATTCGTATAAGCGAGAAGGCATCATAGACTGAAAGTTTCCATTATCACTTGATGTTGCTAACCTCCAAGCGTCCTGTAAGATCGTCATTGACGCATCGCAACACAGTCGTCTTCTTCGCATTTAGAAGACACAACTGCCGAATCCTTTATTAAATCTGAAGTATTTTTCGAGTGTTTAACAAAAGGAACTTATAGTACTGTTTATTATAGTATGCGCAATAGTGGAAACGGTTCATTCTTTTTCTCTCAAAATGTTCTTTGTGAGATCCACTCCACTCATTGGCGTTCAATTACTCGTCTAACATCGCCAAATACGCCATAAAAAATTTTTCTTGACAATAATCCTTTTTTCACGAACCGCGATGAAGGAATTCGTCTCTTCATCATCTGAGAAATGGACCGCGTTTAACAGAAAGGAACCAAGCCACATCAGCTATTGCCAAATTCAATTGAGCAATTTCATGAAAACGGTCGTGCGGACTTTTGTGGAAATTTCAGTGAATTTTCTCCATAGCGCGATCACCAAAAAAATGATATTGCCCAGTTAAATTTTGCAAAAGCTGATGTGACTTGGTTCCTTTCTGTTAAACACGGTCCAAATAGAGGCTGAGCAATTCTGCCGTGCTAAGGAAGAACGCCGTATAAACCTTCAGACGTTGCCAAGTTTCCTCAGATGAAAACCAAATTTACTGGGAAAATTGCGGATATTACTTTCCAAAATTTTCAGACGATTTTATACGCAATTTAATCTAAAATATCTGAACTTTTCAAGAAAAAATATACATGAGTGATTTCGAAAATGCATGTTTTATCAAGGTAAATTTGGCAACTCTCGAATGTTCATACAGCGTTCTTCATTAGTACGGCAGAATTGGACTCCATTTTGCAATCAATAACTACAATATCTACCTCACTTCGGAAAACGTAAATACCATTAGTATCCCTGTTCACGTAAGTGTTTTTACGGATGGGCCAGAAATTGTAGTCCCTAATTATTGCCATATGCAGCCCAATTCAACCGTGTGAAAAACCTACGACTCGCATGGTTCCTTTTGAGACTTCCCGCGTCAAGATCATGAATGAACCTCATCATAGTATGCAGATCTTGTTTCTATGAACAACATACAAATTCCCTGCTTTCGGGGCTGGGGCACCGCTCAGGAGGGGGCCATTAATGTTGCCATATTTCTCGGCATAGACTAGCGAAGACAAAAGAAAAAAAACCTACACTTAAAAGGATGACAATCATGGCAACGTCGCGCGAGCAACCGCCGCGTCTTCTCGGAAAATGTCGAGCCGCGACTCACAGCTCAAGAATGCCCGCCATCAGTCTCGGATTGATTGAAGGATTCACGCAGACGCGCCATAAATTCAGCGGTCCGTTCGGGAAAACAACGTATTTTCTCAGGAGTATCTATGACGCTTGCGCGGTTCTGTATTCGAACCTATCGATTCTGGTCCATCAGGGTGCCCGATGCGATGGCGGGAAACAAAGGCCCGCGATTTTTGAATACCAATCGCGATCCACGGAGCTGGTTAATTCAGCCGTTCGAATCCACGTGGACTGCCGTGCTGAGAAGAAACGCCGTATGAACATTAGAATTTTGCCAAATTTCCCCCAATAAAGCACGAATTTTTGAGGAAAATCATGATTGTACTTTTTCGAAAGGGAACGTTCATAAATTACGTCACTCTGGAAAAATAAATTCGGTCACATAAACTGAACGTTCGGTGTTCCGTATCATCCCAAATATTCGGTTTGTCAAACTGAACTTCCGATTCGTGTAACCGAACGTTCGGCATATACGACCGAACTTTGTTCGTCAGTTCACTTTACCGCACAGTTTGACAAACCGAATTAGTTGGGATGGTGTGGAACACCGAACTTCGGTACATATACGACCGAACTTTTTTTTTTTCTCAGTGCACGCTTTTTTCCGGCATTTTTAACCCTCCTCCGCCCCCCTTTTTTAGCGCTTCGCAACGCAACTCGTAACGGCCCCTTTAAATAATTACGTAACGCTAGACGGACCCCCCTTCCCTTAAGATCTCAAAAATTGAGGGAAACTTTGGAATATATAGCTGGATAAAATTTGACGCAGCTTTATTAAGTGTGTGACAAAAATAATATCGAAGAAATGAGAATGACACATTTTGGATTTTGTGTGTTTCTAACCATTAGAGAGGGATCTGTAATACTAGCACTGCTCCTTCCCCCCTTGTAACGTAGCGTAACGTAGGCTCAACCCCCCCCCCCTCCTTTGGAGGGTTTCGTAATTCATGAACGCTCCCTTAGCGATGGTGAAATACGCTCACTTTCTTAACCGTGCGTTAAAGTCTCCAGAGTATTGCAAGCCCCATATAGATAATCCACCACCGCGTGGCGTGTTTTGCGATGAATCGATGAATCTGCCATTCGAACCTACGGAAAAGGATCGATTATCAGGGCGTTCGCAACGAATACCGTAATAATCGATTCTTTAGCATAGCTTATAATGGGAAAATATCGATAGTCGAATATCACACCTCGCCACTGCTGAATCCGCCTCTTGTTTGGTGCAGATTCTTCAACGATACTAGGGATTGTCGACCCAATTTTGGATTGTGTGTATTTTTACCACTAAAGAAGGTTGCATAACGCTGGAACTGCCCCCCTCCCTTTTTTTAGCGCAGGCCCTTACCTACTCTCTCCCTTGATAATTACGTAATTTATGAACGCTCCCGAAGCTAGCATCAGATTATTTGGATCAAATTGCGAGTAAACTCTGAAGAATCGGAGGTAAGGTACGTATTCACAAATCACCAGGAAAATCTGTGATTTATCAAAGTAAAGCAGGGTATCACCCGTCAATAAAGACCGGTAAATATCAAGATATTCGCTGTTATCAAACAAAAGTCAGGAGAATATCAGGAAAATTGGTGATGGATCAGGAAATTCTGAGTGCATCAAGCAGTTTTTAAAATTAAGATTCATTTCGTTAAATACTCCGATTTTTTAAATCAAACAAGTTTCAATTTATTTGCGCAAAACGTCAGGAAATCTCATCTAAAATATCAGGAAAAATCAGGAAAATCCAAAATTAAATTTTAGTAAGCACCCTAAATCTGGCAACATCCGGAGGTTCATGCGGCGTTTTTCCTTCTAGCGGAGCGGAAGATTTTCCCGAGGTTTGACGACCGCGGTGGTTTATCCATCCCGACGAATAATAGCCGGGTCGGGTAAATGAAAAAGCTCGCAAGGATAATTAATTGGCTTTCATTATCGGAACACACCCTCGGCGGGGTCAAGCTGACACCTCCGATCCTAATTGTAATTAATTACGGAGGATTAAAATTCTAGCAGGCCCCGCTCGCGGACCCCCGCAGCCGCAATCGCGTCCCACTCCTCGCGCTGAATTCGTCTCACCTCAGACAAAAGGGCGTATCGCGATTTCTGCCTGAGCTCTGTTATTCGTATAACTCTACGGTTTCCGGGGCTCAAATGGAAATAGAGGTACGCCCTTATGTTAGAGATGCGACGAATTCACTCATTTTCCTCGGTTCCCACGTCCTGTCTTCGCCGTTGACTCCACGGCATATTTTCGTTCCTGGGAGCTTTAGGATGGAAGAAAAAAGACGGAATAGTTGGAATCTACCGAAAAATTGAAATAATGAAGATAGAGTCAGAATTGGAGTCAGAATTAGAATTAGAGTCGCGTGA
Organism: Bemisia tabaci; assembly: GCF_918797505.1. Lineage (NCBI taxonomy): Eukaryota > Metazoa > Arthropoda > Insecta > Hemiptera > Aleyrodidae > Bemisia > Bemisia tabaci. The sequence continues at coordinate 13,289,993 of NC_092799.1, read as the reverse complement.
TTTTGCCATGCCAGTCATTCTCACAAAATGTTTCCTGGTGCAAGAAAATGAATTTGCTGATTTTTGTGTGGTAAAGTACGTACTTTTGTACATAAATATTCTGCATTTTGCAATTAGGAACTATAAATTTCGGCCCGGTCTAAAAACAACGTATGTGCCATTAGTTTCCCTATGCACATAAGTGTTTTTTTCAAATGAGGCAGAATTTATAGGTCCAAATTGCAAAATGCAGTCCAATCTGAACAGTCAACAAAAAAAGCACGAAAAAAAGTGGCCCAAACTTTATGTATCAAGGTAGTAAAATTAAAGCTCAGATTTGTTACTCTGATTGAAATTTTTAAACTTTTTGGCCTTGCTTTTTCCCAAAATAGTGTGGACCCAGCACTAGTTAACCACCTTGTTGCATGTGAATAGATTTATCAGCCATTATTTTTGAATAATTTAGTTTATTAATGTGTTTGTGTAGTTTCTCAATATTTTGTGTGAAAAATAATGAAAAAATAAGGAAAATCAAAATAAAATTATCGTGTAAGTTTGCTCGACCATTCATCTCACAAAAAGTGTCCCGGGCGAAAAAAAAAAAAAAAAAAAAAAAAAAAAAAAAAAAAAAAATTGACATTTGCTAATTATTTGTCAGGAACTACATCATTTTATACATAAAGACACAATGATAATCAGTCAGCCATGTTTTTCACGCCCAATTCTATTTCTTGACACACTTTGTGACTAGCGCAATAGCTAGCTGAAGATGTCGCATCCGCTAAACAATTTTAAACTCGTGTATAAAATATTATTCCGATGTTGTGTAACTCATTGCGTGTTAATCGTTTTTACAGGGGCGAGAAATTATACGTAACTAAAGATAAGCGAGAAATGAACAGGCCGAGAAAGAAAATATGCTGCTGGACTGTGATCGTGATTCTTCTAGTTTCTGCAGTAATCGCTTCAAGTAAGTTATTTTGCTCTTTTGTTCTAAAATATTAGGATATATGTCATCAGATATTTATCGATATCCTTCGTTCCTAGGAAACATTGCAAACACATAATAATATTATTTTTAATAATAGGGCAATAATCAATGTCTCAATAACTGAATGCAAACTAAGTAACCCTTAGGGAGAGACTGGTGTTGTGCCCGAAACGACTGCTGATTTTGAGTGAAACAACCCAGTTGGCAGTTGGAATACCGTACATAGGTGTTGTACTCAGCAGGGCCGGATTTAGAGGGTGGCTACATGGGCCGCGGCCCATGGCGGCAAATTTTGCAATTTTTTTAAATGGAGGTGTAAAAAAAATTGGATTCAGGTCGACTCAGATTGGACTTGAGATGAAAAGGAGAAGCCCTCCCTCGGCGCGGCGGTTGGCATGTAACACATATTAGCGCCTACAATACTGCATGAATACCTCACGCATAGCGTCAAACACAGTGCGGTCAGCAGCGGCAGCGGTCGGCGTGAAACGCATAGCGCCTACAAGACTGTAGGAATACTTCACGCATTGCGCCGAACACAGTGCGGTCAACGCGGCGCGGTGGCGGAAGTTAGATCACATTTATGTTTGTTCTTTCATAATATTTTCGTTCATTTCTTATAAATGGAAGGCCTTTTCAACATAGAGATAGGTTTACGGAACTTAACTTTCGCGCAAAGTTCCGTGAAATTTTTCTAGTTGTAATTGTTGTAGTGAAATTTTTCTAGTAAATTTGTCTAGCACGTTCACTCGATGGCTTTTATTGATGTTTCAAAACGAATGAAAAGGGGGCGGCAAGTGAGTAAATCCGGCCCTGGTACTCAGTGAGTCAGCTGCGCTGATCACAGAATCGTGTTTTGATGCTTGATCCCTCTGGATTAGCTAAAATTAATAAGATTTGTCCAACGAGCAACTTTCTATGTTCAACAGCAAGCGAGATAACGCCCTTTGAAAAGTCGGGGGTTTGACGTCATTTTTACCGCGTTAGTGACACCCTTGGTTTCTTCCACCTTGCTTTCTTCCGAGTTTCACGTTGAATAACGAGTGCGTCACACCGACTGATGAAAGCAAGGTGGAAAAAATCAAGGGTATCACCACCGGCGTGGATGAAGTCAAAAACCCGAATTTTCAAAGGGCGATATCTCGGTTAATATTAAACGTAGAAAGTTGTTGTTTTAACAGATATTAGTATTTTTAGCTAATCTACAAGAATCAAGCATCAAAACACGATTCTGTGGCCAGCGCAACTGATCCATCAGGTAGGTGCTGTACATTAACTATCGCCGTGCCATCCATGAAATTTGGTACGCACACACCAATTTAAATGGTTTGCAGTGCCAATTTAATTGTGTGCACAAAATTTGGTTTTTGTCCAACACCAACTGCGGTAGCTTGCTTAGTATGAGCAATCCCTCGCTGACAGTTACTGCAGTGCTAAGGAAGAAGGCCGTATGAACATTCGAGCGTTGCCGAATTTCCCTCGATTAAATGTTCATTTTTGAGGAAAGTTATGAATATTTTCCCTTTAATTTTCCATAATATTTAGGCAAAATTGCGAACTAAATTATCTGAAAAATTGGGAGGAAAATATCCATAATTTTACCAGTAAATTCGCGTTATGTCAAAGGAATTTTGGCAACGCCTGAGGGTTCATACGGCGTTTTTCCTTAGCACGGCAGAGTGCAACACTGACTTTTTCCCTTTCCTCAATGTGGAGGATCAGATTGCAAACCAGCAAGGGCTAGGTTTGTACAAGGCGAGCAAGGTCAGTTCATCGACAGGTAACCGCGGACAATGGAACGTTGTAGGTGTGGAAAGAGTGGAAGCCGAGGCTGCGAGCTACGCTAACCAAAGTTGGACGTGGGCAGGCATTATGAGCACTATTTGGGATTATGCCAAAGGCGTGGGTGGACATGTTACCGTGTGCTTACCTCCTCCGAATATTTGTAGTTTGTGTCTAGTATGGATTGCCCAAACACATTTGTCTGACAATGGGATTAATCGTTAATTTATGTAGCAAATGTTGCGGCTGGAACAACTGCAGGTGGGTGGCTGATGGTGTACCTGTACAGATTTGATCTCGGTTTTCATTTTGGGTCCGTCGGCCGGGAAGATTCGACTGTTGTAGAGTAATGATAAACATATGTTTTATGATCACATTAATGCAAAATTGCTGTTATTTTCTAAATAAGGATGCTCATGATTCAGCATATAGGAACTTATTTACGTCCCAATGATTTTTTCCTTGAAAATTGTCCAACGAGAAGTAGATAATTGTATCTCAACACTGAACAGGCTACAGTCTAAAATCTCTCTTACAGAATTGATGATTCCTCAAAGAAGAGATGAAAGTCCAAAAGTGCACACCCCGCAAAAGCTTAAATGAAGATTTGCACTTTTGAGGTGATGAAGGCAGGAAGTCGTCTGCGCAAATGTTTTAGAAAAAGAGACAAGAAAAAGTACATCTATGTTAGAAATCTGATTGAACTGTAACAATACTTTTTCATTTCGTGCATACGCACGAGTGTGAAGGCGTTTTGACTTTTGAGGCATTCACCGCTTCGTTCGGGCCGCCGCGCCGTGATGGCGGGTTGCACAGTTGCACTGCGAGGATCGAAATTAACAGAACGCCTTCAATTATTCGCTTATACTGCGTAGATATCCCCTAGGCACGAGTAGTCCCATACTTGCATCAGGTGTGAATATCTCTTGTGCTTCAGTTTTGATTTTGCCATATGTTGAGCATTATTTGAAGGGATGCTATTCACGTGCATAATGATCTGAATTATCATTTTTGATCCTCGTATGCATAGCCAACCGTGGCGCCGTGGGTGAAGCGGTGAATGCCTGCAGAGTTGAAACGCCTTCAATATCGCACATATGCAACACGGACATCCATAGCGCCTGAATAGTTGCATCCAGGCGTTATAATGAAATTCGTTTAGTGTTTGCCGGAATTTTTCCATGGTTAAAATAAAATCTGTGGACAAGAGGATCTTGGTATACTTATTCCGGGATTTTCGGGTCACCCTTTTCAAATCTTTGGCCTGGAGCCATGGCTGCGACTTCAGATACATAGAGTGAAAAAGAAAAGAGAAGCTATCAAACATTAGAAAAGGAAGAGAGATGGATGTTTAAAAGGACCGGTTTATTAGGAACGTGTGCTTTAATTCAGATTTAAGAGGACCCCCGGAAACAGACTTGAATCGACATTGACTTACATTCGGGATTTCCAATTAAAGAAAAACATAATATCGGCGCCGATAGACATAGAATCTAATTAAAATTTAATGCCTCTGTTTTATGAGCTGTGCAGCGTAAAAACACACGTTTGATAACGGAAGCCTCGTTCTGGTTGTCAATCTGCCGAGAGCTAATCTAATCGAGCGGATGCTTCAGTTTTTACTGCTAGATATATGGACAACTTTTACAGTGGCGTGGCGTTAGCGATCGATTATTATCGATGTTTCCCCATTTGAGGCTGTAGTGAAAAATCGATTATTAAGGTGTTCGTTGCGAACACCCTGTTTATCGATCCTTTCCCTTACGTTTAAATGGCAGATCAGTCGAAATATCAAAAAGCACGCCACGCCACTGAACTTTTACACTATTGCTAAAGAAGGAAGCATATCTTTTTAACTTCCTTTGTACAGCCGCCCAAATTTGGACTGAAAATTTGTCATGATACCTACCTTGAAAACGAAAAAAATTGCATTTACTTATAACAAGATGGAATATTCTGAATTTTTCTCGTTTAGCCGTATATATTGAGGATGATAGTCATAAGTATCTAAGTATGCATCTATAGTCTGATAAATCGATTTATCGTCTGCAGTATAAGTTATTTTCAAACTTAAATTCAATATCCCAGGCAGTGTTCAGTTCATCGATTGAGTCACACACGCACAATAGCACGGCTTTCTTTTCTTTTCCTCGTTGTTTCAAAACTGAACTTTTTATTATAGTATTTCATTTCTGTCATTAACATGATCAAAAAAATAGAGGCAACTCTCCGTTAAGGGCGATATCCGATGCACACGGTTCAATTTTTCATGTAACTTTTCCTCCAACTCGCTTAAATAGAAATTTTTTGCATATGCATGACACAGTAAAAAATTTCATCCATTAAGTTGGAAGAAAAGTTGAATACAAAGTTGAACCGCGCGCATCGGGCTCAAGGGCCCTCTTGCACTTCAACAGAGCACACAACTTGCAAGAACAAACATAAATGTGGTTTAATAATTCTAACTTTCGCCGCCGCTGCGCCGCGCTAATCGCTTTGTGTTTGAGACGCAATGCGTGAAGTATTCCTGCAGTCTTGTAGGCGCTATGCGTTTCACGCCGACCGCTCCTGACCGCACTGTGTTTGACGCAATGCGGGAAGTATTCCTGCAGTCTTGTAGGCGCTATGCGTTTCACGCCAACCGCTCCTGACCGCACTGTGTTTGACGCGATGCGTGAAGTATTCATGCAGTCTTGTAGGTGCTAATATGTGTTACATGCCGACCGCCACGCCGATGGCTTGTCCTTTTCATCTCAAGTCCTCGTTATCATTCCTCTCTGCGCTGAGCTCCAGGCCAAATTGCGTGTTTAGTTCCTCTCGAAACTCGACTAATTAAAGATACTGTCTCTTGTATCACCGAAAAACGACAAAATTAGAAATTACTATACTCTCAAGGAAAAGAGATTTTGTTTCTTTTTCTTATTGATAATTTTTTTTTCTGAATCCAATTGTTTTATACCTACATTTAAAAAAATTGCGAAATTTGCCGCCCCCTAATTTGCCGCCATGGGCCGCGACCCACGTGGCCACCCCCTTAATCCGGCCCTGCTCGTTTTTTTCGCGATTTTTAGGACTTTTTTATCCATAACCACGCTCCTTCCAGTGAGAAATTGCCGGCTACACCACCGAGGTGTTTAAACTAGCTTCGACTTATCCAGGAAAAAAGGCATGCGAGAAAGTAGCGGACACGTCGGCCATGATGAAGCATCAACTTCCGACCTTTCCTCGCGATCAGTAATTCGGTCACGGAGTCGATCGAACCGAATTTACGCGGGTCAAAACTAAGATCGTGTTTCAAAATATTTGTTCCGGTCGTGGCCGCTCGCGAATTTGAAGCGCGAAACGTGAGCGAAATCCATACGAGCAAAACCTTTGGCGCCGCACAGCGGGACGAATCATCAGGAGAGGTCGTGCATGAAAAGTTTGGATAAAACTGCAAAATTTTAGGTTTATTTCGTCTCATGGCTAATTTTAAGAAATGCTGATCGAAGGAAATTTTACGAGGAAACCAATGAAACCACTTTCTAAACTTCTAAATCTTGTATTAATAAAGATATAAGCTTTTAAAGTTTCCGAATCATGTGCGACATTCTCTATTAAACCGCTCCATTGTGCGCCGAATTTAGTAGGACTTGCGTTGGAAAACGAACTTCATTTCATCGTCAGGGCACTCTAGAATAAGAATCGGATCTATTCGGCGAGAGGATACTGAAGCGTGGGTCATTTTTAATCAAGCTTGAAATGGATTTTATTTTGCATTGAGGAACAAGACTCCCGGCTTATTTTAGAAACAACGGACATGCCATCACGTTCTCCTTACAGATATTATACAGATTATAGGCGCTTTTACGAATGAGCCCGAAATAGAGGTTGTGGTAAAGTTAGTCGAAATGAGGTATCCAGCGATCCAGTGATGTCTCGATGGTCAAATCTTACAGGATAGTAAAAAGTAATGAATACTAGGCCGAAAGTTCAAATCTATAAGCTTAGTATCAGCAAAAATACATCAATGCAAGATCAAAACATTGTGATATACGTCATGGCAGCGTTTGTGTCAGTGATTGCCTCGGTTGCTTACGTCTTGGTCTGTTTTCCGTTGAATGAAAATAATCTTACGTCTTAAGTAAACTTAGTCGGACTTCAATCTGCCGATTTATATGCTAGGTTCATTTTTCTTTTATTAAGCTCTACATTTTATAATTTTATGAGTTTTCTGAGGAACGGTGCTCGCCTCGTTTACTTACTTAAAAAAGCCCATTTGATTAAATAATCGAAAAAAAAGTCCAACAGCCACCAGTGCTAATTTTTCTCCTTATTTTGAATCCGAAATGCCCGGCATTGAATCGCCAACAGAGCAATATCGACGGTGTAAGTCGGCAACCACATAACTCGGTTTGCGACTTCGCAGACTTCCTGTCATACTTTATTTTTTAAACGGCAAATTACTCAACGGCAATGGAGATGTTGTATGTGCGAGGGATTTGCGATTTGACCATTGATTCTTTTGTAAAAGTTCGCGAGAAACACGATGGTGCCACTGGTTTTCTTTGAAATCATCTACCAAGCTCAAAAACAGCTCTCAAAGTGAGGCCAAAATGGAGGGGATATCCCACCCTACCCTGAGAGTCCACCTCCACATCAAAACAAACTCTCCATGCAAAGATAGGGAGCAAATACATTAGCAGGGTTGCCACTTTATTTGGGGACTCCAAAACTGAAAACACGGCAACCCTGCTAATGTATTTGCTCCCTATCTTTGCATGGAGAGTTTGTTTTAATGTAGAGGTAGACTCTTAGGGTAGGGTGGGATATCCCCTCCATTTTGGCCTCAACTTGAGAGCTGTTTTTGAGCTTGGGAGATGATTTCAGAGAAATCCAGTGGCACCATCGTGTTTCTCGCGAATTTTTACATAAGAATCAACTCTTACATATAAATCGCAAATCCCTCACACATGCAACATCTCCATTCTTTAAAACTGCAGTGATTTTTCTTCTCTGTGAGAAAAGAATATTATATCAAAAACTTCAAGGAATGATGTCGATTCGTTCTCCTTTAAAAAAATAACATAGAGGCGGAGATTTTCAGACACCGCAAACGAGATATCGATGGTAAAACTCCCAAACCACGTATCTCGGTTTGCGACGTTGTAGACTTCCTCTTATACTTTATTTTTTAAATGGAAAACTACTCAACGTCAATTCTCGAGAACTTCCGTGATTTTTCTTTACTGTTCGCAGAAAAATCCGTGAAGACCTCAAGGAGTAATGTTGATTTGGTGTCCTTCAAAAAAATAAAATGGGAGCGGAGATTTTCAGACACCGCAAACGAGATACGTGGTCTGGTAGTTTCACCCTTTCACCGTCGAAATGTGATCGCGGATTTACGCCGCCGTCGATATAGATCCCCTTCAAAACCGCAGCTATGCAATTTATGACACGCAGATGACGTGATTGTTGCGCACCGTTGTCATTGAAGGAGCTGCACTTTCCACGGAAGAAAGATTGCTGATAGGAACTCGCGAATCCTGAAACAATATTATTTCATCATTAAAAAAATGAACGAAAAGATAAAGAAGAAAAAACAAGAGACAGAAGAGGAGAAGAAGAATCCGGTCGCTCTAAACCAGTTTATTCGTCTTAAGTGCGAGTCTTCAGAGCCCGTAGTATCATCCAACTAGTGCAAAACCTATGTAATGGAGAATTTGCAGGTGTCGATTAATTTCGTGTTTATGTGGATTATATTGAGTGAACTGATTGCTAGGATATCTGTTGTTCATAAATTGGACAATTATTGAAGGAGATATGACAAAATAACCTAATCTGCTAAAATACATGTGTTTTAATGGGAAACGCCGCCATATGACGTCACTGGGCGGTACATTTTCTCATTTTTAAATCTATTTTTATACAATTTTTATATCAGAAAAAAATTATAAAAAATACTGAGAAATCAGTTTTTCAATAACTCTTGGATGCATTAGAAAAAAAAACACATTGGACCTAGAGTCCAGACTCTTGAAAACATTGACAAGAAAAAGGACTCTTGATTCAATCAGATTTAAGCTTAAATCACAAGGAAATCCGCTCAAATTAAGAGGCTTGGTTCTTGATTTAAGGTTAAATCTGATCGAATCAAGAGTATTTTTTCTTGTCGATGTTTTTAAGAGTCTGGACTCTAGATCCAATGTGTTTTTTTCCAGTGTGAAGTTATAAATAATTTGCGTGCAAATTATCCATTATCCCATTTTAGACTGATTATTGATCTCATGAAATGTTTCTCTCTGATTTCAGCTCTAGTTATATTCATGCAGAATGGTATGCCGCCAATCGAGAGTAGGAGTATAGGAGAGAGAGAGAAAACGCTGGGTGCCGGAGTCGGTGGGCTCGGAATCGGCGGGAAAATGTATCCACCAACGCCCTCGCCTTCTTCAACGATGCTACCGCCTCCACCCACAACAGATATGACCGGTCGACATGGTATGATTTCATTTACACGCTCTGTCAAACTCCTCTGAGCAGTTGGAATGTTGTTCACATACTTAATGTTGTAGATTTGCTACCAAAGAAAATTTATAAAAAATATGCGATTCTGTAGTGAAACACCCTCGTCAGATGGATAAGTTTAAAAGAGAGTTATTGTCCAGAAAAATCAGTCAATACTACTGTGCTAAGGAAAAACGCCATATGAACCTTCAGAAGTTCCCATATTTTCTTTGATAAAACACGAATTTCATGGTAAACTTATGAATATTTTCCTTCCAATTTTTTGGATAATTTTGTACGCCATTTCACCTAAGTCCCTGAAAATTTCACGGAAAAATATTCATAACTTTTTCCAAAATAAACATATCGAAGGAAATTTGCCAACTCTCTAATGCTCATACGGCGTTTTTCCTTAGCACGGCAGAATATCCAAAAGTAGGATTGGAATTCTGCAACGTCGCTAGAGGAAGTACGAGGTTTCGCAGTATGGCTATCGATATGCAGCGCGGAGGAATCAGGGAATTGCGATTATCTCATGCACGAGTCTCATAGCGAAATGAAAATTCAGGAAGCAGTTTAATCCCTGTTTTCGAATCATTGGATGGAAACTGACCATCTTGAATCATTATCATCCTGGTCTCAACCCTTTTTCTATAGGTCTAGTTTCACGATCAAATTGAGCCATCAAATTGGGCCTCTCATTGGTTGCATCCTCACCTCAGGTCTTTTTCCACCAATCAGAGCTTCAATTTGATGGCTCAATTTGATCGTGTAACTGGACCATATTAAATGACGGGCGTGGAGCACGTGTGCGTCAAATTGAATCTCGTGCCAAGTTTTCAAAATTAGTTCTCGCTCATTGGTTACTCAGGTGTGAGCAATATCCAATCAACATTCCCAATTTCATTCATAACCTCAACATGAGCGGGAAAATGTTTGTTTACATTCTGCTCTGCATTTTCCTTGAGTCGAGTGAAAGTTCTACTATAGCTGCGATACGATTTTAATTTAAGTAATTTAACGTCAGCAGATTTCAGTCTGGAAAATATCGTTATGTTCTTCTATCTTTCTTCGTCATTATTCGAGCTGTTATGTAATTTTAAACTCGTGATGTTGTATGAAAATGATTAGCCCTGGGTTTAGGTGGTAATGTCAAAACTCTTCTTCATCATTAATTTAGCTTGTAAGTCCTCAGTTTTTTAATTTGTAAGTGTAATTTTTCAAAAGCTTGCCTAAATGCGTTATAAATGAAGGGATCCAATTCTAATGGGTCTGGTACCAATACTGAAATTATCCTGCTTTGATATAAAACGCAGCATAAGAAAACTTCAGCATCCAAAATTAATGAATTTTTAGTCACCTCTGCTCTCTGCCACTTTGCTGGAATTTGAGTTGCCTGTTTATTGAGGAGAACTGTGCAACCATCAGCAAGTATATGACAAGAGTTTATGAAGCATCATCTAGTATATGAGAATTTTCCATGGTAAGGTACCTATAGTACTTACTTCAGTAGGAATGCTAATGCGTAATAATTCTGATAAGTAGTATCTTAACCATACACATGAGCCTTCTCATGAATTTCGTAGTACACATATGTTAGCAAACTCACATTTTAAGTCAGAGTAGCCTCAAATTAATACTCGCCAATTTTGAAAGAGAACTTTGAAACATATGTTGTCTCTGGTCGAAAAATAAGTAGTATTGTATCAGTAACGTCCTGTCTAAATTTCATCCTGAATACCATTCCTTCCTTGCCGCTATATTTTCAATACATAGACTCTCAACCATTCTGTGTCTGCTTTTTTTTCCAGTGAAACGGGCAATTCAAGGAGAACTCACCATTGAAAACATTAAGTTTTCCTCTGCTCTTGCTGATCCTGAATCAGAAGACTTTAAATCTCTGGCGACATCTCTAGAAGGAGAGGTCTGTATTTCTTTTTAACGTAGCTAATGTCAACCCTTTATTGGTTCAAAAAATGAGTGAGGCTTAGATAATCGTAGAAAAATTATAGAATTACTAAAAGTCACATGAATTTCTCTCTCAGAAAAGTACATGAGACAGAGTTTTCTGACGCGTCCACAATGAAGTTTGGGTGTACAAACTTAAAATACGTTATGTGGGTCTGAGAGATCACCTAGCCCCCTTGTCAGAGCCAAACATAGCGAAAACATAGCATCACAGGTTAAATTTTGTCATAATGTTTTAGCTACCCCACTTGCTAGCTCGAGTATTCTTTGGTGGTAGGACTGCATAACAACCAAGAGACAGATATGCAGTGTACTTTACTCTTTACTCTAAACGTATTTTAATTTTAATGTAATGATGTAATGATTTTGTTTCAGTTGAAAAAAGTGCTGTTCAATTCTGCCATGCTCAACTATGGATCTTCAAACATCACTGTGAAAGTTATTGAATTTTCGTAAGTACTGTGTAGTATTATTTTGAGTATGCTGATCGCAGAAAATCTACAATTACTCCCAAAAAAGTGGAGCCTGCTTTGAATCAAATCAACTTAAGGATAAAATAGACAATCATTGTATCTTCACTGGAGAACTACAGAAAAAAATTTCAGGAAAAAAAAAATCCAAATAGTTTTTTTCAGCCACATGGAGAAAACTGAAGTATCAATTTGTCTTATATGTTATATACAAGGACCTGCTCCAAAAGTTTTTGTATCAAAAACGTTTGGAAGGCAATGTTGATGACGGAAAATCAAATAGTAGGTAGGTAATGTATGGGGAGAGGAAAGGAGTTGTATAGTTGCTTTCAAAATTTGGGCATCTCTTTTTGTATTTCCTTTAATGGAAATGGGAGCATATCCACGGTCAAAGAGGGAAATCATGTATCTCTGACCGAGACATTGCAGACCTTCTGCTGTACTTCATTTTTACTTTGAAAAACTAGTCAACGCATTTTTTGACAACTTCTTTATATTTCTGATTTATATCTCACGCCATGATTACTTAAGGTGCGACAATTTTTTTATGTATCAGGCAAGGTAGTGTTGTCGTAAAATACCGAATTGGTTGGGTCCACAAAGATGGGATTAGGAATCCACCAGATCCTATGACTCAAGAAAAACTAAAAGATCAGCTGTCTGAATACTTGAGACGAAACAATGGACATTTATACAACTACAGCGTACCCACTTCAAAATTGAAATCTGAGGGTAAGTTTGTTTGAATCACTCTTTCCACTTTCTATTCACTCACCTGTATACCTCATTCTATACCTCATATTATCATCTATAAAATAAAAATTTAATTGACAGAGCCTCATCTAAGAGGACAGTGAAAGGAATATTTTGGTCTAACTTAACCCAAAGAAGTCCCCTCAAACTGCAGCTGAAGAACTTTAAATTTCATCACCTTCTCCTAAAAACCTACTTTTCAGGATAGCAATTGTTACCTCAAGGCAATTAAATTTTAATTAGTAAACCTAAAAAAATTACCTCAGTAAAATGCTTCGCATTACTCAGCTTTAAAATAAAAACAGACCATCACAAATTTTATGATCCATTTTATAATTATTCATTAAGAGCGGTTCAAACATGGTTGTTTTATAACTTTAAACTTCTGACAATTGATGGCTATCGTGGAAATTTAAACAAGTTTTTAGCCTTTTTTTGTAAGCTTTAAATTTTAAATGAAATCCTGCCACTTTTCTTGAACCATCTAAAACTTTTTAATCTTTTTACAGAACTACACATTTATTTTAGGTATGTAACAAATTATTCTATTATTCTTTCTATTCTTCCAGCGATTGTCGATCTGTGTCTGTTCAACAAGGCAAACTGCTCTCACACTTGCCAATTTGATTATGAGTCTCTTAATTTCATGTGTTTGTGCCCTGCCAGTTTGAAACTTGTTAATGGAAAAACCTGCATTCCTATGGGTAAGTCAATTTATTTCTGTTGCCTTGGATAGCGTCACAGTATTTCATCAAGAAATTTACAAAATGATTTTTTTATTTTATATTGAACAGCATAATTTAAGAATTGAGTACTTAATAAATGGATCGATTGATTTTTTGGTCTAAACAGAATTCGTGCAATTGAATTTAGAAAAACTTTGTGCGCTACTTTAATCTTAATTAACTTTTATGTTCCGTCTCTCAACTTTAAGTTTGTTTAAATTTATCTGGCTAGTAAGAGAAAGAAAAACATACATTTAAAAGTATAATTGTAAGTAAGATTTGGAAAAAAAAAAAATCAAAAATATTAAGATTTAAAAAACGCATGGTGTCTCAAATGTGACCTCGTTGTAAGTCGCTTGTAGTAAAATTCATCTTGCTTCCTTTCCTTATTTTTTTCAATACTTAGAGCTTCATAATTTAAAAGTTGATTGCATATCATCCAAAAATTTGCCTTATTTTACTTGGCCTTCATCTCATTTTCAAAATATTTCCAAAGTAGTATTAAAATGTGAATATTATCTGCCATTTAATGTTCTACCTACCTCAGTTTCATGTTCTTCAACTACCCATAATAATTTCTACTCTTACAGCACTATAACGCAGTGACATTGTCTGTCTCAATTCTTTGCATTTATTTAGTTTCTAGAATCAGATTCAATCCAAAAAGCATTAGATGATGGGTCAACAATTTTTTCCGTTCAATTTATTTGAAAGTCATTTTCTAGGAATAAATACATTGATTTAGTAGCACATTGAAATGACATAAGATTTTTAAGATGTGAAAGTAATGATTAAGAGAATATTATCAAGTGTGCCGTAACATATTCTTGTGAAAGTAAAGAAACAATCTGAGGCGGGCTAATTTTCTAAGGGACATCTTCAGTGGTAGATAAGTCTTGAAACCAGTTCAGGCCTAAGTCAATGTAAAAATCCCATGTCTCATTCAGCGCACACATTCCTTAAGATGAAAGGGGGGAAAAATTTAAAAATGAGTGGTAATATCCCCATTATATTTTCGATACATCATTCAAGTTTTTCTTCGGTTAATCAGGAACGCATTTTTAAACACGAGTCTAATTTGTCGGTTTGTTTCTATTTTTTTCCCTCTAGAATCTCATGATATCAGCTCAAAGTTAGAACCAGAATCATCATATGAGTCAGAACCAGCAAGTGAACCAGAGCCATCATCTGAGCCAGAACCATCATCTGAACCAGAACCAGCATCCGAACCAGAGCCATCATCTGAACCAGAACCAAAATCTGAACCTGAACCTGAGTCAAAATCAGAGCCAGAACCCTCATCAGAGCCGGATTCTAGATTTGAAGCCGATCCATCTTTTGAATCTGAGTCCAGTTTTGACTCAGAACCAAAGTCTGATCCTGAACCTAAATCTGAGCCTGAGCCCAAATCAGAACCTGAACCCAAATCTGAACCCGAACCCAAATCTGAACCAGAACCAACATCAGAACCTGAGCCTAAATCTGAGCCTGAACCGAAAGCAGATTCTGAATCCTCCTCTGACCTACACTCACATTATTCAGCCACATCTGAGTCAGAGTCAAAGTCTGATTCAGACTCGGTGTCGGAACCAGAACCTAAATCCGAACCAGAACCGAAATCAGAACCTGAGCCAAAATCAGAACCTGAGCCAAAATCAGAACCTGAGCCAAAATCAGAACCTGAGCCCATTGCAAAACTAGAATCTCTCCCGCAAGGAGAACCAAAGTCTGAACCTGAGCCTAAGTCAGAGCCGGAGCCAAAATCTGAGCCTGAGCCTACGTCAGAACCGGAACCGAAATCCGAGCCTGAGCCCAAGTCAGAGCCTGAGCCAAAATCTGAGCCTGAGCCAAAATCTGAGCCCGAGCCTAAGTCAGAGCCAGAGCCAAAATCTGAGCCTGAACCCACTTCTGAACCTGAGCCCAAATCAGAACCTGAACCGAAATCAGAACCTGAACCGAAATCTGATGGAGACTCCGACAAAAGCGCAGAAGAAGTATTAAATTCTGTCTTAAAATCTAAACCAGGTGTAGTTGGGAAGAAAAAGGAAGATGAATCAGAGCAAAATACGTCTCAAGAAGAAGTTTCTGAATCAAAATCAAGCTCCAATGAATCATCAAACAATTCTGGACATAGTTCCGAATCCTCAGAGTCAAAGGAAGATACGAATGATAAATCCAAAGTAGAGATAAACTCAAACATGAAATCCACCGAAAACTCTACCACTAATGAAGATGAAATTTCCAAAACTGACGCAAAAAGTTCAATCAATGATGAAATCATATCAGGGGATGAACACAAGTTTGATTTGCACAACTCCTTTAAAGGTTTAGTCGGCCCGTTCCCAGGAGATTCCAGTATAACCGACGAGGAGCATATAGAGGCAAATGGAGCAGAACAAGATGAGAATAATGCTTTCCATCAGTTCGGAGGAATGAGTCATTTGTCCGAAAATGGGCACACCGCTGAAAAGTATAATCATCTGACCAGTATGGAAGAATTCTCAAAACCAAGAAGTATGCACAATTCCGAAGAGAGCAATCCTCATTTCGGTTCAGCTCCTGATGTAGAGTATTTGAATCCTCATGACCTAACAGGTACAAAATCAAAGGACGAAGAATTCAGTAAAGTTGTAAGTGGTACAGCTGATGAAATGGATGTCACAACTTTCAGTTCCGAATTGACCAGAGGAACAGAGGAAGATTCGAAAGAAAAAACTAATGATGGAGTTGAGCCGACAACTGTGAAAGCAACACAGTCACACAGCTCTGAGAAGAAGGTCGATGCTTTTGAAGTGGAAGAGAGTATTCATGAACAATCCTCATCTACTCAGAGCTCCTCTCAAAGCGCAGATGTAACCGATGAAAATAAATCGGTCAGCTCAACCGTAGCAAGTCATCACTCAACGATTAGTGATGAATCTAGTAAATGGATGAGTCAAGAATATTCTACGGAATCAAGTAGTGTTGAATCAGAATCCGCCACCTCTGAAACTTCCATGCAGTCTACTAAGTCGAAGGAGTCAGACACTTTTGAGGTCTCTGAAAGTCAAAGTGAAAAGTCTTTGTCAAGTGAATCAAGCCCCTCTGAGAGAAATGTAGAGTCTGCCTCAATAACTTCTGTCAGTTCGAGCTCTTCAACGGAGGCCAGCTCCTCTACCTTTTCTTCAGATGTAAGGGCTGCAGATTTGAAAAAATCTGATGCTGCGGAAGTTTCAACAACTCACAGCTCGTTAGATATTGATTCTACAAAATCTAGTAGCACTCTAGAAATCTCAAGTACCTCAGACTATGATTCATCTCAGAAGACTGCTGAAAGCTCCACATCTACTAGTCATGAACCCGTGAGCAGAAATGATCAAGCAACATCGTCAGTTTCAAATGAAGATCAGTCAAATGAGGGAGGCGAGAGCACCACAAAATCTTTGCTAAACGGAAGTAACGCTTTTAATGATAATGACGACTCCAACAATTTTCAAACTTTATCTGAAGAAAGTAAATCAACCAAGGTTGCAAATAATAGAGAAATCAGCTCTAACGAAGAAGTGAGTAGCGTTGATGAAAATAACCTAAAGCACCTTGATAGTGAGAGTATTAGTTCTAACTCAACCCTAGCAGACTACGTTAGTAAGGAAAGTAAAAGTAGTATAGAAACTTTAAATGATGAAAGTGAGAGGAAAAACAATGAGGATGAGCAGGAACATTCTGCAACAGTAGTTCCCTCTAAAGGAGAGGATTCTTCAAATGAATCCGAGTCAGTTGACAAAAGTAAATCATCTGAAAATTGGGGGAAAAATAAATCAATCGACGATGATAGTTCATATGCAAATAATGTTGATGATAATGATTTTAGTTCAGCTGTTCCCAGCAAAAAGAAATTAAGTGAGAAAACTAAAAAAGTTGAGCATGAAAAAAAGAATAAGCATGATCAGTACTTTGCCAGCACAGCATCCCCTGTCTCATCTTTTGTAACACCAGTAGCAAAAAAGGAATCTAGCTCTGAGGCAGATTTAAAAGTTGATATTGGAAACGTAAATGATATGATGCCATTCCAACAGTTTTCGAAGTGCACAACGGTGCAATTCCAGTGTGTTAATGATACCACTCATGATGGTGCTTACTGCATCGATCAGTCCTCAAGATGCGATTCGGTAGCAGATTGTAGGGATGGCTCTGATGAAATCGGTTGTAAGGAAGAAAAATGTTTGGGAAATTTCCAGTGTGCAAATGGAGATTGCCTAAAACGTGATTTGGTGTGCAATGGCATCACCGACTGCTTCGATGGGTCTGACGAGCAGAACTGCGAGAAGTGGCAGTGTATATTTGATGAAACCCAGTGTCCCAACGGAAGGTGTATTCCAACCATTTGGAAATGTGATGGCAAGCCTGACTGTAGCAATCATACAGATGAGCTGAATTGCCCTCAAAGTTGTGGCAATGATGAGTTCCACTGTTCGGAAGGCTATTGTATTGCAAGCACACTACGTTGCAATGGTATCCCAGACTGTTATAATGGAGAAGATGAAAAATTATGCGACTGTGATGTAGACCAACATAAGTGTAACACAGGTGGATGTGTTGACAAACAGAAAGTCTGTGATGGTGTCTACGACTGCCTGGATATGAGTGATGAATGGGATTGTGTTTCTTATGACAAGGTGGTGAAAATCCGAAGTAGCTCTGATGAATCGAAGCTTTGCTATGATAACTGGAATAAAGATGCGGGTGACTTGATCTGTCAAAGATTAGGTTTTGCCAAGTCGTTGTCTGATGTCGGTCGAAAAATTGATGCCACTGATTTGGCCTCGATGAAAGTTGTAACACTGAAACAGAACGTTTCTCTTCACCCAAGTGTACCTGTTTCTGCCTACCTTGAGCCTGCCTCTGAATGCTCTGAGATTGTGGATTTAGCTTGTCAAGAATACAGTAAGTAGCTGATCGACCAATGTACTTACATTCAATTAAACTTAGTTTTTTTATGTCTGTTGATAATCTTTTTGGAATAACTTTTTAGCAATGCTAGTTAGTTTTGATTCGACTAGAGCTGTATTTTACGCCGTAAAACAGCATCTTTCGTGAGCACCTACCCACAAGAGGGTATCTTAACATAATTTGCATCGTGTCGATTTTCACAATATTTTCATTTTCTTTATCTTGTGAATTTTTACTAACTCTGTGATAGCGGTGCAAAATTAAAATATCTCCTCAAATTCTTTAAAACCATGAGGTGAAATAATGTTTACTTATTTTTCTACTGACAAACTTTTCATAAACCAAAAGTTGCAAAGAAACTTATTATTCCTTTTTCTGTAAGTCGTATTTTCTTGCAAGTTTATGCATGAAATTAACTTAACTTTAAATTGTTTTTTGAGCTCGATTTTTTTCGTTTGTTTTCAGCCTGTGGTACTTTCACTGCTGTAGCCAGTGACATGCCATCAACGCCGACGAAGCACTCTATCGCTGTCAGCGGACAGTGGCCCTCGATTGTAGCTCTCTCAAATATAAAGAGCAGGAAAACTTGTGCAGCCAGCATTTTAAGCCCCAACTGGCTTTTAGGTTCCTACAGCTGCCTTTATTCAAAGTGAGTGATAGCCAATCTTTCTCAGTTTTTTGTCAGGGTCATTACTGAATGATTGTGGGATTTAAGCATGCTGATTTTTCTAAATTGATGCTGAAAAATCGATTTTCTTAGAGAAGAATTCTTTGATTTGGTTTTAGAACATCTGGCGTTTGGATACCAATACTTTTTCTCTATCCTACAAGAAATTACTTGAAAAAAAGTGTTTCTGTCCAGAGTTTTTTTGACTGCACTTTTTACGTACCTCCTTGAATATTAACTAAAATTACAGCAGCCTGTTAGAAGAGTCTGCAAATTAATCTTATTCCAAAGAGGAGCCTTTGTAATTAATAATTTATAATTAATGCACAAAACTGTTTTAGCTGTGAATTCTTATTTATTATTTCTCTCTTGTTTCAGGAATAAAATTATTTCAACAGAAAATTGGGTAGCATACGGAGGAGATGTAGAGTTCTCTGCAAACCATGAAGAACTTCAGAAACGAGATGTTATCTCTATAGTTCCTCATCCCGAATTCAAATACAATGGACTATTGTACACCAATGATATTGTTTTAGTTCAACTCAAAGAGCCATTCCTACTTGCTGGATCAACCGAAGCAATTTGTCTACCTCTGAAAGAAGCTGACCCTCAGCAAACTTGCGTCGTTGCCAGCTGGGTTGAAAGTTCACCAATGAGTAAGAAATTTCTCTTTATAAGCACATTTCATGTCCTTTTCTGGTAAAGTTCTCAGTGCAAAAACTATACTTGCCCAAGCCCGTGAACGCAGAGGAATAATAAATAGATATTTATGTTCTCCTGAGGTCTTTGGCTGAGAGTCCTTTTTTGGAATCGAGAGCATTTTATCGCTAGTAATTAAGTAATTGAATTGAGGAGAGTGATGTTGTTAAGTACAAGAGCTTCTTCTTAAGACTTCATAGATTTTTCCTCAGGACAGACCATTTTTGGCACATTGCCCTGCTTCAAAAAAAGAGAATACTTTTTCACGTTGCATCCAACACCAATGCATAAAGTTTCTCTCATGAACCTAAATTTGCCTGATGAGACAAACGCTTGAGTTTGCTGCTAATTGTCTCTCTCCTCAGCTGCTTTTTAATTAACAGTTAACTGAATAATAATCTTGAGGAATACATTTAATGTATTATGTACCATGGTTGAAAATTCCAAATATTTCAGGAAATCGGATTTTATGCTGTGCTTTTTTATTTTTGTTTATTTCAATGTTTTGAATCCTCCCCTTAGTTTTTGTTTTTATATTTATATCCTTATCTCATCTTCTCATTACAGATGGTAGTAAGAGGCATCTAGAATTCATGCCAGTCTCAATGTTAGATGCGTCAGAATGCAACTCAACCAGTCATTACTCAGGATTCTTATCCAATGATGAAATCTGTGCTCAGTTTTCAAATCCTGAAGGAACTCCTTGCTTTGTGAGTACTTGAATAGTTGTTACTTTTCATAAGAATATTATTCTACCTCTGAAAATAGTCAAAGTTGACCCAATTTCACACAATTTTATGATAGTGAATTTTCAATGGACTGTGTAGTCGCAAAACACCTCACCATTTTAATTTATTTACATGGAAGTTTTTGAACTTCTGCAATTAGCCAAGATTCATTGTCTTAATCTAGGTACCATTCGTTGTGCTGTTAAGTATCTCCAGCTGTTTAAGGGTATTTTCCGTCACATTGAACCATAGTTCATGGAAATATTCTTTAAAGGAATAAAAAGGGGAATGATTCTCTCATTTTAATAATGTAACCGATGGTACCATTTTCATCTTTTTTTTCTCTTCCTCCACGATTATCCATAACTTCACCCTCAGGCTGATCAATGACCACTTCTGCTATACTGAGTCATAGAGCAGAAAATCCATATTTTACCCTAAGTCTACTAAGTAATTGCAAAATATAATTCTGCTTGTTTAAAAAAATAAGATACACTTTACATCAAAGCCAAAATTGAAACATTTACGCAGATGATAACAGATAAAATTGCGGCCATCCCATAAGACTCCATGTATTGAACAAATTACAATTCCGTTTTACCGTAAGTTGGAATTCCTGCCCTAATCTTACTGTCCTTGCACTATCTTACGGTCTACTTATCTGAACTGTGTTAGCAAGGCAGAATTAGAGTAAGAATTTTCTCCGTATGTTAACTTGTCCCAGTCTAATATTTTGCTCTAGCATGATTATTGTTTCTATTTTTCTGTGGTCTCACCTAGTTTTATTTTTTTTTTTTTTCATAAATAGAATGATGAAGGAGCTCCTTTGATGTGCAATAACGATGGCTCAACATGGGAGCTGCAAGGTGTCCTGAGCTATCATCAATCTTGTGGAAAGAAGTCTCATCCACCTGTTTTCTCTGCCGTATCGGCAGTAAAACCATGGATCCATCACACCATCGTAGGAACGAAACTCCAAAGTGCGTCCAGGAGAAGGTGATCCAGAGCTGATTTAGTCATTTCTTCTGAATTTGGAGTATGTTGAGACTATTCCTATCAACTAATCCAACTAAAGTCTGATTTTAGTCGGTATAGTTTTTTCAATCGTCTCATTGCTCTGTAAAAAACTTATCGGTGTGTTGCCATGAGACTGATCTTTCTCGAATAACTGTTTTGTCCCAGAATATAAATTGCTCATTTAAGTACGTTTTATCTGTTATTTCTCTGCAGCTCTGTAGAAACGTGTTCATTGAATTCGTTTTAGGTGATCGAAAAGTATCATAACTGTGAAAAACTCAGGTTTTATAGAATGTAGAGAGAATTCAAAAATATGGTTAGTTGAAATTACCAAAATTACTCATAAAACGTACTTGTAAAGAGGTCGCACTCCACTCTATGATGAGATAAACAGAGAAACCTTGTGAAAACTTTTTCTCTTTGAACTTTTTCAATACTTATGAGTATATTATGAGCAGTCTCTTTCATTTACTTGAAAAGAACAGAAACAAGCAAAAATGCAATCTCTAAAAGAAGTTTGATTAGAATTTTTTTTCTCAGTAATATTAGCCTGCTGTTTTCTCTTGCAAAGCAACGGAGGCTTTGCATTACGATTAAAATCTTACATGCTTTTTGTTTTTGATTGCATTATTTTGTTTACTATCAAATCTCTGAGGATTTTCCAATCCATGAGACTTTACCAAAGTTACCTTTTCATGATACTTGTGTCATATCTCTATGACTGAATATATAGTGCCTTTTACAAATCAATTAAATGTAAAATGGATTTTCAGCCTACCCATAAGTGTTATTTTTTTATTACTATTATTTTATTTTACTTTTTTTTAAAGGAAATTGAAGTCCATCCTACTTGCATAAAATTTTATAACCATGAAATATCCCAGAGCAGCTCATTTGTAAATAATTTTAGCATTCAGTTAGGTAGAAGTTTATTTGATTGATGGCATATTTCCAAGTATAAGTTGGAGAAGATTTTCTTTTGACAATTATCAGCTCCTCTTTTGAGGTGCTTTCAATTAAAAAGGGTGTACGAAACAAGAATTAATTTTGGAGGAGCTGTGCCTGGTGTGAACAATAATAGCCCTCCTTTTCGTAAAGTCTTCAATTTGTGATATTTATTTATTGTTTTCTTCTCCTTGTCTTCTTTTCATCTGTCACTATGGAAAACTTCTTAGCTTTTTTTGCTTGTTTCAAGCAGTGATTATCTGCCTCAAAATAAAAGCCATGCATACGAATTAGATTGTTTTGTTTATAGGTGATAGGAATTTATTGAAAGTAATTATGATTCCTGAATTTCTGAACTATGTGCCTGAAGATCAAAAAATAAAATTTAAAATACCACCAGTGCTATCATATCTTCGACTTTGTGAGTGGTCTCCATATTGTGAGATTACTTATAAGAGCTTCTCTGTTCATTTTTATGCAATTGAGTCGAAATTCAAAGAGTACATTTATGAAGAAATGTGCAGTGATTCCCCATTATGAAGAATATTTTTATCTCTAGAATCATGAACACTGTCCACATAGCTTGTTATATTTTGGGGAATCATTTTTATAGTTTTACCTGAAGTTTTAGCTCAATAATCCTCTGTCATTTTTTAAGAGTCGTGTTAGTCGTAAATGTAGATAGAGAAATATACTAAAATTTAGGTACTTGTATTTTTGTTAATTAACTTGTAAAGTTTACTTGTATAAATATCATTTTTGAATTTGCAAACAAATTTTGTGAAATTGTAGTTTTGAATTTTTAAAATTTCTGAAAAGAGGGTTACAAATAATGAGTCCACCTTAAAATATCTGTCATAATGATTGAAAATTGTTTCGGAAAACAATTTTTCATCCTAGCCGCTTTGAAAATGGACCTACGCTTCAGAATAACTTTCAATGCAATGATACGGAAAATCGTTTGACAAACTTTTGTTTTGTATTTAAATTTCCTCCTTGTTTTATAACACATTTTTTCTCATCAATAATGTTGGCCCATCTTGTGATTTTTATCTTGGCTTTTGAATTAGCCCTGACCTGACCATTGATTAAACGGATTTTTTTTTTTTCAATTTTAGTTTATTTGTACTATTTTAAGCTAAAGTATGTAAACTGCAATTAAATATCATATATTTCCCTCATAATTTCAACTTTTAAACAACATCTCTTCCTCGTGAGAATTTTAAACACTCAAAACTACTTGCAAACGGATGTATTTTTAGGTATTTTTTTCTTTTTTTTTTTGTTGTAAATACTGCATTAGGAAAGCAAATCGAAAAATCTTAGAATGACAAATTTTATGGTGAATTTATTTTGCGAACATGAAGGGAGACGAGAAAAACGCGTCCGACTCCTAGCATCACAAGAAACGCCAAAATTGTTAACCTTTGTTAGTTAATTATTATATGTACCTATCTAAAATAGAAGTTGACTCTGATAATATTAAAGAATTAATCCAGCAGTGAAGTAAATAATGGCGAATTTTTTTTAAATTTTTTCCGTCCATGAACTCAGTATGTTTGTAAATTTTTCTTGCTTGTATTGAAATTTGCAGCTTTCTTACGATTTGTAAATTTTAACTGTAAATACCAAGTGAGACTACTTACTTCTGATAAATTTTATGGTAGTTTTATTTGTTATATATTTTAGTGAAATATAGAAAAGACTGCTACTTATGTTACTGTTGGAGGGATGCCATTTTTACAAGGGAGATATTAATAAATCATCTCTCCATTAAAGAGAGTTTTGTCTGAAAAAAGCAAGGAACCGAAAAGAGGCATGTCATGTCTCTGAACTCCAATTGGTAAATTTGAAAGATGTTCAGACTAAGTTGTGTTTTAGATGTATATTATAAATGTAAGGATGAAGTCTTGACGAGGAATGACCGTGACAGCAACAATTTATTCTTCACTTTTCTGAATAGAAATAAGACAAAATGCTAAAGATGATTTGACTCCTTTACAGTTTTCTCAAACTTAGAATATAATTGGTCTTCAGACCAGATAAGGTGTGAATCAAAGCACTCCGCACCATGTTTTTGCCAAAAAATTTCGCATAGAAAACGAATCACAGGATATGAAGCCTAGAAATCAACTCCTAAACAAGATGCTAATGTTTACAATTAACAATAGTTATATAGAAAAAAGACAAATGGACCGCGTTTAGCAGAAAGGAACCAAGCCTCATCAGCCATTGCTAAATTTAATCGGGCAATTTCATTTTTTACAAGAGAGCGTTCTCGCGGATTCCCTTGAAAATTTTAAGGAATTTGCCTCGTACTATGCAGAATATTCAATGAAATTTGCATGCCAAACTGCACAACCGTTTTCATACAAAAAATTGAATTCCACAATTAAATTTGGCAATAGCTAATGTGGCTTGGTTTCTTTCTGCTTAACGCCGTCCAAATAACCTTATTACGTGTATAATCTAGTTTATATTTCATTATGGAGTTGATTTCCGAACTTCTTGTGTGAATCGTTTTCTTCGTAAGATTTCGCAAAGAAAACCTGCAACTTCTTTTTTCATTAAGACCTTTTCTAGTGACCCATCGTTTTGCTGTTAATAAGTCGGGCACTTTTTACTCATTTTCACAGATACTTTTTTGAGGAGGCGTTAGAAGAATTTCAAATGAGTACACCAACCACAACTTCAAGGGCAAAAATTTTGATTTCACACAGAAATGAAATTAATTTCAAATACCTATGACATTCCAAAGCAATTTTTTCTTTTTACGTTTCAAATTTTTGCTCCAAGTCATAATATTTCCACGGTTGTAAGCTTTGTTTCCCTCTAAATAATTTACCAAACAATTCACATTTTCAGGAAGCATTTTTTTTTTTTTAAAAATCAAGTTTTTCATAGGAAACGAAATAACCTTTTTCTCTGTTACATTCAAACTATGGCAACCCTTTCCAGGAAAAGTAAGTTCAACTACAACAACGTATCCAAACCTAAATCCATCCTACAGTCTGACGTCATCAATCAGTCTTGTCTTTATCTTCATCTTTGGTAACCCTAGCTGGAGATAGTCCAATGATATTTTTATAAATGACTTTACTTCTTTAAGTAGATAAAAGATGTATTAAATCCTTTCATAAATATAATGTTGCTACAGTGTTAACAAGTTTTCTGAATTAATCTCGACCCATTCTTCTCTTTTTTAGACCAAAATTTCTGCAATGATTTTTCTTTTTCTGTTGTTAATGCCTTGACAAAAAGCTGACTTTAAAAAAAAAAAAAAAAATCATTTCTATTCCATGAGATCATTTTCTTCTTGCAAATCCGTCCTCCCTTTCTCTATAGTCATACAGTAGACAATTTGAACAGTTAGACAAAGAGGCCCAGGCAAATGTACAGACAGGAGTATGATTCAGAATATTGCTATGTTTACTGTTTACCGATCAAAAACTGTTTTGGTCAAGATTTGAATTTATAAATTGCCTCCGAGGGTCAACTCAAAAGTATGGAAAACTATTCACCACAACTTATTCTGCCGGGCTGAGGAAAAACGCCATTAGCATCTTCAAGTGTCACCGAACTTCCCCCAGTTAAAGCTTTATTTTTGAGGAAAGATATGAATTTTAATTCTCGAAATTTTCAAGTCTTTTGGATCAAATTATGAATGTAATTTTCTGAAAAATGGGAAGATAGAAATTTACAAGTTTTTCAGAAAATTTGTGTTAAGTATATTAAACAAAAGTTGGCAGCGTTTAAAGACTCACACGGCGTTCCTCCTCATTGTGGCAGTAGAGACATCCAAAGGCTTACAACGTATTGAAAGTAGAACTACCAAACCATGGATCGTGGGAACAGTGTTTGAATATTTTTGTTCATACTTTACGTTTCCTAGAGTACACTGCTCAGCATTCTGGCGGAAAATTTTCGGAGGATATTGTGGAGAGAACACAGAAAACAAGTAAAATTATTGCAAAAATAATGATCAGTCCTCCTCTCAGAAAGGAAAATATGATAAGAGATTTGCAGTATCTCCAACTGAGATACATGGTTTGGTACTGTCATCATCGACATACTTCCAAGAGGCCTAAAATAAAAGTCTGAAAGCATGAAAGTTGTGACTCAACAATGAAGGAGTTTTTCTTTTGCCAAAGCATTGATTGGCATCATCTACTGCATCTGATGCGGCAAATCAAAAATCAAATCTCATCTTTGGACGATAATATTTCATCGTTAGATAGAGGCGATCACAGCTATTGTTAACAATATTTTTTTTTACAGAAAAGAAGTAAGCCTTATGGGCACTTTTACAGACAGAGTAAATACCTACGATAAAACTGCGAGTGCCTTCCAATTATTTTGTCACTAAATAAGCTCCAAAGATTCAGCTGACTATCCAGGCTTTAGGTTTGACAAAAGAATGTACAAATATTGTTTTTAAAAACTTTACTTAATTTATTTGGAATCAATTACAAGTAGGTTACGGACGATTTGCTGAGACCAAAAATTAAACAGTACAGGAAGCCATAAGTAAAAGTTGACAGTTATTATCAAGAGCCTGAGAATAGGGCCAAATTTTGTCGGTTCATGCTACTGGTAGTTAAGGAGGTATCCCCCTCTCAGAATAAAATCGTTTAAAGTTGCAGAATAAATTCCAAGATTTTTTATCGTTATAGGTATACCTCAGGGGGGAGAAACCCCAAATTTTCAGGCGCTGGTTATGCAACCTGCACCCACAGGACTCTAAATACCGCAAAAGCTGTCAATATTCAGGATCCATTTTTTTCAAGTTCTAATCAAGCTTTTTTCATTCTGTTTAGACCAAACTACTCCAAATATACCAGAGAAGGTTCCCAAGGATGCATTTTGCTCAGTCTTGACTTCCAATTATTTTATGAATATTATTTTAAAATTAAATATTTTTCAGAATAGTCCATTCTCTTAAACAATTTTTAAAGTACATCTACTGGTAGAAAATCATTATGCTTCCTTGGGAACCCTCTCCTTTTAATTTGGAGTATTTTAAAAAAAACCGGAGGTAAAAAGCTTCAGTAGAAGCTGAGAAAAGTTGTTCCTAAGCTCGGAAAACGAGTAAAAATTGAGGTCCGTTAAAGATGAATTTGGAAAAAAGAAAGCAATTTATGCAGTTCATGGTGAATACCTTGATGTATTACTTGTTTTTAACTTACAGTTTTGAGTCTTTCTGTCTTAAAATTGTCCTACACCATATGTCAGTCCCTCTTTGGACTTTACTTCCTCTTCAGCCTTCATATTTTCGAAATACAAAAAATAATACCACAGTCTCTTTTTTGCGGAAAATCCTGAAATTTTTCCTGCTAATTTTTCCTGACATGTAACATTTAAACGTAAAATTGGAGATGTTCTGAGGAACTTAGGAAAAATCCAAATACATTTTCGGAATCTGCAGATGCATCTACAGTATAAACAGCCGAAAAGTGAAAAATCATAAAAAAAAAAAATTTTCTCCATATTTAGAGGGGAATACCCCCTTAAATGGATTACATTTTGCAAAAAGAAACCAGGAGCGTTGCAATGTTGCTAAGATTGTGCAACTTCTTTTGTCTTGGAAGAAAAACCTGATTATCCACTAACAGTTTCTATTTTACTAGCTAAAAACTGTAAATTTAAGACAAAATTACAATGTAAATTTCATATTTTGTCATGGTTTCAGTAATTTTTTTGCAAAGGACGAAAATGCACAATCTTAGCATCATCGCAATTCCTCTAGTTCTTCTATGTAAAATGCAATCCAAATATACTTAGGATAAGTTACAACTGCAATTAAGTCAGTTTTGGCATCTCTGATTGGCGCATGGTGCGATTTAGACTCATCGCTAGATATTGTTGCATGTCCATTAAAAAGTGCCGACAAAATTCAGGCCCTGCTAAGTTTATTTTAGCATAGGTGCACTGACATCCAAGTGTTGGTACATTCATTTATGGTAACTACATCCAGAAAATCTGTTATCACACAAAAATGAAATGATTCAAGGCGTTACTTGTTAATGCTGAATGAAATAACAACCTTCAAACCATACAGTGCACAGGCCAGTTGTAATAGAGTTGGAGGACCTGTAGTCTTATTTTAACTAGCGAGCTTAAAACCCTGCAACTGCTGGCCTTAGGTCATTGTTTTTATGAAGGATGGGGGAATTGACAAACGGTGAAAAGCAGTATATTGATAGCATCGCAAAAAAAGTTTGGCCGTACAGAAAAGTCTGAGGTTCTTACAGATTCCAGTAGCTTAAAAGACTTAAGTCCCTCCGGTTCTATTTAGACTCTGTGCACTTTAAACTTTAGACGGAATTATTGGCACACACTAGAGCAAATATTATTGGCAATGTTGGCGTTTTAATAGTGGCAAACAGCAGAAACTTGATACGAGCTGTTCCATTTCAGAGAATAAAAATGTTTTCGGTCAAAGTTAAAAACTCTGAAATAGCACTTTTACTTCAGCAATTTTTCATGAAGATTTGATATCACCTCTACTTTTCCCAATTTTCAAAGCTTTAACAGCCATTTCCAGAGCTCCCTCTCGGTTCTTGTTGCCACCGATAAATCCAGAGCCATGGACGAAGACACAGTCTTTGATTCCAGCTTTAGCTGACAGCTCTTCATCCCTTAATCCACGCCATTCTTCTGGAAGTGCTATTCGAAGGACAAAACTCAAGCTATTCACAGATACAGCTTGAACTCTCCAGCTGCCAGAGTTAAAAATCACATATTTAATGGAGGGAGAAAGGTCTAGCTCTTTTTCAAGTTCAAAGAGATGCTCCTTCCACGGGCAAAATTTTTCTAACTCAATAATTTCCCCTGACTCATGTACCTTAAAGCGATGATTAATGGCGTTAATGACAATAGATCTGGCTGGCCACCATACTTTCCACGCTTGGATGACTCTTGCTTTGAACTCGGAGCCTGTTAGTTCCATCGCTTTCTCAAAAGCTTCCATTTCATTAAAGTCATCAGAGTCATTCCATTCTTTGTTCAAGTTATGGACTCTCTTACTTAAACCAGTGGTAATTTGATACAATGGCTCGCCCTCAAACATAGGGACTCCATTGTCTACACCATCCACCTCTTGAATAAAGCCCTCATATATTTTAAGAAACACAGTTTCTATGAATTGATCATCTGCTTCATTGCCTAATATTTTCTTTAAGATTTCCTTACCAAAATAAGTGTATACAAGACCAGCACTACTAAGTTTGATCGTCCACTTTGGGTCACCGATCAATGATCCAAAAGATTCATTGAATTCTCGTTGATGATGATCGAATCTAAGCTTCTTCACGTCAAAGACACCTCCAACATCAATAACTACATCACAAGTATCCAATATTGATTGATCTCGTGAACGATGAATCTGAGCATCTGGACGAATTATTTTCAACAAATAGCAGCCAAGTGCTTCGTCACAATGAAATGTCCCATCGTGAGTGCCAATTTTGACCGGAGTTTTCAGAGACTTCAAATGAGATAATGCGTTATTCTGCTCCATTAACACCGACAATTTTCGTTCACCTGACACAAAAAAATTAGAAGCGCTCAATATACGGGTAGTTTGCAGTATCAGTCCAAGCTTTGAGGCAATGAGTCTCATTTAAAGCACTTTAGAAACTAGTACACACTACTTTGCTCGTGCGAATGTTATCACTAGGGCAGAAGAAACTACCTAAATTTGTAATCAGATTAGATTAAATTTTTGGAAACACGCTTTTTATCACATCACCTCCGAGAAGAGCAAAAAAATCTCGGCGCTTTCCCTGAAACACTGAAACCTGACTGCCCTTTTTTTTCTCTATGCCTGACTGCTGAAACCATGTGACAATCAATCAAATAAGTTAGGTTAAGGTTTTGTTTTTGTTTTGACTGTGACGTCAGAGACATTGCTGACTTGCAAAACATTTCGAAAAGAGAAATAATTCGTTGATTAATTCTACAAAAAGTAGATCCTTTGATTGATAATTATCATTCTCAATATTCATTCAAAGTATCAAAATTTTCAGTGGTTTTTCACGCTGATTTGCTCATGGTTCTCAACTGAAAATTAATTGTTGACATTCCATTCTCGTCTCCCTTAAGTCGCCGCCAGCTTGACATCACTGCCGACTGTTGTCGAACCGAATTTGCATACCTAACCATTTTGAAGGCGTTTCAACACGTTGAAAGGTGAGTAGACTCAAATGAACTTCATTTTGTAAAATTGGGACTCACTATTTCTGGTACAACCATCAAAGCAGCTATATTCATGGTAAAACGAATGGCACAAATATTGTCTCTAAAATGAACCGACTTAGTGATTTCCAATTGCAAAATGTACCGTCTGCTGGATGAATAATTAAAAAGGAAGCTGTCTAAAATTAAAACACACGGGGGATCTCCCCCCCCCCCCCAAATAAAAGTGCATTCCTATATCTTCATAATTATCTTGAGGTCTGCGGTAAGAGCACACGGTTTACCATACGACGAAACTTAAAATGAGAGCTTGAAAAAAAAGAAGAAAAAAAACTGACAGGACACAATCCTTTTAGGGTTGTAATACCTACCTACCTGGGTTGTCATGCCAATGGAAATCTCAATTTGAAAAAAAAAAATCAAAATATTGTAATAAATATCGATAGTGAAACTACCAAACCACGTGTTTCGGTTTGCGATGTTGCGGATGGAACGTCTATTCCGAAAGAACTCCGTGATTTTTTTCTCCGTGCGAGGCAAGGTTTGAAAAACCTCAAGGAATGATGTTAATTTGTTCTCTTTTGGAAAAATAAAATGGGAGTAGAGATTAATTATCATCACAAACGAAATTCGCGGTTTGGTATGGTTCCACCATCGATATCAATGGTGAAAGTGCAGAAGTGAGTACCTATTTCAATTTTTTACAGTTTTGAGTTAGCTGCGTGAACGTATTGTTGAAGATGTCGTGTATCTGCCAGCAAAAGACTGCGGGTTGGGCTTCTTGGATACCAGGTGGGGCAGTTCTCGGTTGATTGGGCTCCTTAGATGTCAGGTGGGGCAGCCCCCGAGGGGTAGGGCTTCTTGAATGCCAAGGGGGTAGCCCTTGCGGGTTGGGTTTCTTGGACGTCATAGGGGGCACTCCAGAGGGGTTGGGCTACTTGGACGTCAGGGGGAAGCAGCCCCTGGGGGTTGGGCTTCTTGGATGCCAGGTAGGGCAGCCCCCGGGGGAATGGGCTCCTTGGATGCCAAAGAGTATACAAGCATTCAATGATATTGAATGGAAAATGAAGGTCAGATTGCCAGAGCATTGGAAGAACGATTCCGAGCAAAAGTGCCTTCAATATTTCAGTCGGCGCGATACAGACATTTAACAAGATTAAATAGTCGCATCAAGTCCCTGTCTCCGCCGACCAACGCGTCCGTCGATCGACCCAAGTTTCAGTTGGTGCGTAGGAAGTCAAAACGCCTTCAATTTTTTGAACGCAATACGGACATCCGTCGAGGTTGTATAGTTGTATCAAGGCGCCGTAGCGAACGCGTCCCATTGTTTAACGTTACAGACGAATATAAGTTGAGAGAAGAAAGTCAAAATGCCTGCAATTTTATACATATATATCGATGAGCAAATTGAGAGACGACGTTTCTCCATTTGCGACGGTGCAGACTCCCAGAGTAATTTTACTTTTTCTTCGGATCACTCTTGAACTTATAACGTAGGACTTTCGTATAGGTATTTAACCGTTTTCAATGATTTCTCTTTTATTCGCCACTTGTGAGCCTCAATATTCTTTTTAAGCATTTCAGATCAGAAAATTTTACTTTTTGGTTCATTTTACGAAAGATTAGCTTGGTTTCAGCTTAATCGGAGAGCCTTAGATTTTGACCTCGAAATGTTAGCCTCTGCAACCCCTATCGATATTTCTCGATTTTGAACAGGAGAAAAAAGACATTCGTTTAGCCTTCAACTACGTTGGAGACGAAGATTTACTTGTTCATAGTCCCGAAGTTCATCGCGACTTCCAACGCCGAGAAACGGGTGTTTTTAACAGTTTTTTAAAGTTCAGTCGCATGGATTTTTCGCTGATCGCACGATTCAGCGGACTAGTGGAACTTTCTCGACCTGAAAATTGAACTCTTCGGGTATTTTTAGATGGGACTAACTCCGTTTCAGTGCGACCGGTGATTTTTCGATTTTCACCTCAAAAAAGTCCATGTAACCCTTGTCGACTTTCCTGTCCAATTTTATGTAGTTCGAAGCGTAGATTTGATCGCGCTTGGCCCTCAGGCTTTGCGCGGTTTCCTTAGCCTAAGTTTGAATAGTTGCATCAAATCGTTGTCACCAACGAGTCCATCGATCAACCAGCTTCAGCCTTCAACTAGTGCGCCGGAAGTCAAAACGCCTTCAATTTATTAAATGCCACACGGACATCCGTCGAGCTCGAATAGTTGTGTCCAGGCGCCGTTATCAACGCGTCCGCTTGTTAATCGACGCTAAAGACGAGTGCAGATAGTGCAAAGAAAAAAAATGAGGCACTCAGGCTCTTGCAAACCCAAAACGGCCTTTGACCGGCTTCTTATATGTTACAGCCTTTTCTTTGCGGGACGTTTTCATGAGATTTGTTCCAGGGTCGTATCACAGAAATGAAACTGCGGATATATTTCGCAGTTACCGTCTCCACGGGACAGGGTTCTCACGTTCTTGCCACAAGTTTGCACTTTTATACAAGAAGATAAATAAGTAAAAATCGAGTGTGTGCCAAATATTATGAAGTTGGAGGCGCAAAGTCGACTGCGCTTGGTTTTGAGACTCGATTCAGCTTCCTGAGCCAAGAAACGAATGTTTCAGACCTCTTCCATTTTTGAGGAATTCACACCTTCATTCGCCAGTCGTAAGCTCTAATGAACTCACGGAGCATTTTAGATCTGAAAATCGAACTCATAGGGTCATTTTACAGGGGACTAGCTTCATCTCAGCCCGAACGGAGAACTTTCTAGTTTGATCCCTAATTTTTAGTTTATTTTTTACTTTTCAACCGATCATTACATTTATTTGTAAATACATTAAAAAAATAATCAAACTTCCAATTGAAAAAAGAAGAATACATTAGGGAACAACAGAGTCGACACGTAATCGGGCCTAGTTTTTTTTTATATTTTTCTCTCGAATCTGAGCGACACCTCATCGACAGCGACAGCATAGCACGGAGCATTGCGAATCACGCCTAGCGCCAGCGCGCCTTCAATTTTGCAGATGCAACACGGACATCCATCATGTACGAATAGTTGTATCTCTGCGCCGTCATCAACGCGCATCCTTTTACTTTGCTTTAATTCCATACTGTGTTTGTTTCAGTTTGTCTTATTTGTATTTTTAGCGGTGCCGTAAAGGATGTATGAGCAACACAGCCGTAAATAGAAGAGCCGTAATAATCGAGCCTCGTTTGTCAACTTTTCTCACGACACCTCATTGACAACATAAAGCGGAGCTGTGGAACATCTCGAATTCACAGCTCGCGCCATTGCGCTTTCAATTTTGCAGATGCAACACAGACATTCAACAAGCTCGAATAGTTGTATCTCTGCGCCGTCTTTCTATTTGCTCTATTTCCATATTGTATTAGTTTCGTTTGTCTGATTTGTAGTGGTGCTTCAAGGTCAAGGGCTACGTGAGTAACAAAGCCGAAAATAGGATGTAACCTAATCAATTATCATTTTGAAAAGAAAAAAATGTTAGAGGTGTCTCAAGCGAGTAAAAGGGCGCACGTCTAAAAATTGACTCTACTACCTCTCCTGAGAGAGTGACACATGGCGGACGAGGAAGGGGGGGGGGGGTAATAAAGCGTCTCTATGTTACCAAAAAGGTGAAAATTTCGAAGAAAATGATTTTTTACCGATCTTAGAAATTTTATGTATAGGTATTTTGACACTTGACAAAAGTTCGAGAGCTATTTTGATTTCCTCACTTAATGACGCTCATCGTTCCCTTTTCGAAAACTATGATCGAGAAAAATTTTCAATTCGTCAAAGCTAATTTTACGACGGAGAGTGACCAATTTTTCGCGTAATAGCGTAAGTTTGCTCTTTCTTTAAGAGTATGTTTGATAGTGAGTGAAACAATTGTCATTCATTACTGCTTGATTAAACCAGCATGTCCCAATTTTCCACATTCTCCGCTTCAAAATATTGAGCTACGGATACAAAAACCGGCGCGGAGCGAAGCGGAGCGCCGGTTTTTGTAGTTTTTTTGGAGCCTGGTTTTTTGTGGTTATTATAGTTCCGGGACCTCCATTCACCACTACTACGAGGACCTTTCTTTACTCTTACTTTCTCTTCTCTCGTTCATTTATGAATTTTCCGCATTTTTTTTCGGCCATAATTTTTTCTCTCATTTTATTTTGCTATCTATAAGAGGGGTGCGTTTTCGGCGAGCCAAGGGGGCGTATCTGCCAATGGCAGATTGGCGTTTTGGCCAGTCCGAGCCTGAGTTGTTCTTTGGCTGCATATGTGCACTTCGTTGCAATATTCTGAATGTACTCTGTATTCGGGCAGCCGTCAGCAAAATCAAAATAAGCCGCATATAAACCGTATACATGGGATTTGCCGGTTAAGAATATGACTGCAGGAATTTCGCACGAACTATTAGATGGAAAATTTTAGTGCATAACCTAGTAATTTTAGTGAACCACCGAAAGTTATCTTCCCAAACGCGTGGCGGATTTTTGAATGTTCCTAAATCATCTCCGATAAAAATGTTTTGGGAGTCAAGTTGTTAATATTTTTCCTTGATTTTTTTTCGTTTCATGAAACATTTGAATATAAACATTTAAATTTTTGCCAAAATGTTGCCAAATGCTCAGAACGAATCTCGCAACTTCCGAATTTTCAAATGCCGTTCTTCCGTAGCGCGGCAGTCGGTTCGCACTGGATGCGGCAGAGGGGCGCGTCTTTGATGCGTCAGGAGGGCCAATCTGCCAATAGCAGATTGGCTTTTTGGCCAGTCCGAATCTGCTCTATTCTATTTTCAAGTAGGAGAAAATAATTTGAAAAAGAAGCAACAGCATCGAGTTTTCAATTTTTTCTTCTTTTTTTCACATTGAAGTAATATACCATAAGTAATCACGTAATTTACTAACCCCGGTTGAATAATTTTAGAGGAAGCGGATATAGACTCGTCAGTCGATCATGATCCGTCCGATTCCCAGCATTGTCACCAAATAGTGCTGGAAAATCAGATTTTTTAAATTGAGTCCGATGGGAACCATGCTAATTTTCAGGAGAATCTGGCATCCATGTGCCAAATCTTCTTTTTCCCAGTCCCAGGGCTTCGCCACCGTTTTTCACTCCCCTTTCTCGACAACCCCGAAACAAACTGACGTATTTCTGACACCAATATTTGTTTTAGAAATATGATATTTCCCTTCTCCGCTCCTCCTCATTTTAACCATTCATTTCGATCTTGCGATGTTGCCAAGTCAATGGAACACGAGTAACCTTATTTTTAAGAGAGACCCAATTCAAAAATGCCAAATACATACCTTTTCTTTTCTATTTGACAATAAGTTGCATACATACCTCGGAATATGATGTGAATCATGTCCCCATAGCATCCCAGTAAAATTCGACCTTTTCTTGGTACCGTTCAGTTTAGGCACCATATTAGCATCTAAATGGCAACTTGTTTAACAGACCAAAGATGCTGAAAAATACATACAATTAAAATTCTTTCATGCATTTTCGGATATAATCCATCATCAGAAGATAACAATGAGTATTACTTACAATATAGAAAAATGCGACCATGGTGCGGTAAAGCTCCCTCATTTTCTATTCATTAGGTATGTTTTTATTTGCAGTGACCTTTAACCATAAGTAAAAACGGTGGAGTGGAAAAATTGAAATAAGATTGCAATTTAGTGCAATAAAATTGCAATTTTTAACCATGGACTTGCAATATTTTTACATTATTTGGTCAATAGATGCAGAGTGTAAGCAACCATCAAAATGAATTCCATGTGTCAGAAAGTTAGGCAATTTGCAATGCAATGAGAAATTACAGCATATTTCAATCTTACTGCAAAAAATATTCAATAAAAGAAGTGTTCCTTCAATCGGTATGCAGGCGGCACACACAACATTCTGATACACTAGCAATAATTTTACCTTGTAATTGAGGGGCTTGGAGGACAAGCCGCCTGAGTGCAGTTTTTGAAAGAATTGATATATTAATGATTTCAAGTAAAACTAGTCTCAATGGATATTCTGGGAAAAAATCGCTCCCAAAATCCAATTTTTAGCATCAAAAAGCCAGTTTGAACTTTCTCTCCACCATTAGGATCCATGTAATTTTGAAAGTTCAAGCACGTATTTCTCGAAATAGAAAAAACTGTGGAGAATTTGCATGAACATTTTTTATTGCTTCATCTGAAAGTGCTTAAAGAGCTAATTTCGCAGAATTTTTTATAATTTTTTCTGATATGGGAAACAGTATAAAAATAGATTTCAAAGTGAGAAAATGCACCGCCTAGTGACGTCATCTGGCGGCATTTCCCATTTAAACACACGTATTTTTACATATTAGATCATTTCGTCATATCTTCCCCAATAATTGTTCAATTCATGAACCAAGAGTATCCTCGTGTTCAATTCACTCAGTAGTTTCCACTTAAACACAAAATTCATCAAATTTCTGACACCTGCAAATTCTCTATTGGTTGCAATATGTACCCCGGTTGCGCAGAAATGTAGCGTCTCCGAGTTCAATGCGACAACGCTGTTGCGAGGTGTTTGTCTTGGTTTAATTGTTGCTTCCGTGGTGTGACCTAATGCTAGGGTGTTTGTTTTATTAATCCTCTTCATCAGATTGAAATGTTAGTTTAAAATTCCTGAGTGCGAAAATGTGGGTATACCAACTAAAACTTGCATATTTTGAGTGGCTCAAAACATGAGCTGCATCATTATGAACCATCACTCAAGAATGTAAATCAGTAATTTTTTCTGCATTAAAACTGAGCAAACGCTTCCTTACACACTAGTGGATCATTTTTAAATTGTTTTTAAGAAAGTCTCTCTGATTCATGGCCGGATTTACCTACTTGCTGCCCATGGGCCGCCTGTATTTTGCCGCCCTCTTATCGATAATTTTAAAATATCAATAAAAACCATCAAGTGAACGTGCCGGAGGGAGAAGGGTGCATAAGACGCGTTCACTCGTGTTGGACACTTTTTTTGCGTAAGCCCTGTCAACACTACTAGCAAAAGTTCACGGAACTTCGCGCGAAAATTCAGTTCCGTAAACCTATTTCTGTGTGGACAAGGCCTGCTTTCATTTGTAAGAAATTAACTAAAAAATTAAGAAAGAACAAACATAAATGTGGTTTAATAATTTTAACTTCCGCTGCCGTCCCGCGCTGACCACACTGTGTATGGCGCAACGCGTGAAGTATTCTTGTAGTCTTGTAGGCACTGTGCGTTTCACGCCGCGCCGACCGCTCTTGACCGTACTGTGTTTGACGCAATGCATGAAGTATTCATGCAGTCTTGTAGGCGCTAATATGTTTTACATGCCGACCGCCGCGTCGAGGGTTTCTCCTTTTCATCTCAAGTCCTCGTCATCATTTCTCTTTGCGCCGCGCCGCTCCAGGCAAAATTACGTGTTTGGTTTCTCTCTTAACTCAACTAATTAAAGGTGCGCAGTCTTTTGTATCACCGAAATACGACAAAATTAGACATTAATGAACTCTCAGGAGATAAGAGATTTTGTCACCTTTTCTTGTTTGTAATTTTTTTCTGAATCCGATTTTGTTGTACCTGCATTAAAAAAAATTGCAAAATTTGCCGCCCCCTAAGTTTGCCGCCAAGGGCCGCCCCCTTAATGCGGCCCTGCTCTGATTAAAGCTTACCTACTCAATACTTTGCGATGCTGGGCATCTAATTAGGGCTCAGTGTTGACATAATTTATCCAATCGCACTGCCTATTATTGTTAGGTGTTTTTCGCGCCAAACGATTAGCCCCACTCTCTTACTATTCTTATTTGGATTGCATTTTGCAATAAGGAACCAGAAGCATCGCATTGTTGCTAAGATTGTGCAACTTCATCCTTTGCAATACAATTACTGAAATCATGAAAAAATATGAAATTCACATAGTAATTTTTGTCTTAAATTTACAGTTATTAGCAAGTAAAATAGAGACTGTTAATGGATAATCAGGTTTTTCTGCCGAGGCAAAGCACAATCTTAGCAACATAGTAATTCTCTTGGTTCCTTTTTGCAAAATGCAATCCATTTACTCTTGTTATTCTCTTTGTAAAAAATATTCTGTGAAAATTTGAAGCCATGATGTTGGTTCGGTTTCCTTTTGAATAATAAAACAGTAGCGAAGATTATGAAACACCGCAACCGAAGTACCCTTTTTTGCAATTTCGCCGTCGAATTAATCTTTGCATTGAAAATTGCTTAGGTATCTTTACAGAGCATGGAGCTCATCTTATTTGTTATTTGAAATCGACATCTAATGCTCAAACGGTGAAAAATATTGCAATTTCATGGTAAAAAAATTCCATTTTATTGCATTAAATCACAATTTTATTACGAATTACGATATTTTCATTGCACTGTACTACATGGGTGGGACACTAGAAGAGGTTATCTGTTGAACTCTCAGAATCTGATTTTTTAACCCCACTTGATAAACTAAAACTAAAAGCGCTGAACGGAAAAAAATTTCCTCCGTGGACTAAGATCCCACTCCCCGTAACCTTTTTCAATTTTTTTTCTTTTTTCCTTTTCTTCTTTTTTCGCGTTTCCTTTTTTGTTTCCTTTTTTTCTTTTTTTTTCTTTTACTTCCTCTTTTTTACCAATTTTCAAGTACGCATATTACCCCAGCCCTTGGTGACCATTGCCTAAACATAAATAACAAATGAACAAAAATTAATTAGAAAAATTTGCGAACTGCGCGAGGATAACCCAATCGTCATTGGCTCCTCCTGGAAAATTTAAGTTTTCCACGAGATGGGATGTCGCTTGCCATTGCATGGTGGAGGAAGGTGCCAAGATAAAATTAGGGGAGGCGTGGTATCGCGGTGCGTTATCCCTTCGCCAATGGTGGAGCGTCCCTGATTATCCCGCCCCCTCTGAACTCAGGATGAATTTCATTCGACGAGCTGCCACCCACACCTTCCGCGCACGATTCAACCCCACTACGTATTCTTCGGATAGAACCCAACAATTTAATTCTCATCTTCGTCCCGTCGTTTTACCCCCTCGATTTCCGAAAAATACTGCTCTAATTCATCTTGATTCAATTGTGTAGCAGCTATATATTCCTCGTAATATTTCTTGGCCAGTTCATTTTACTTGATTTGACCCACATTTTTTTTCAGCCTCGTTTACAAATTTCCTCTCGAGAAAAAGGCTGTATCTTTAACATTCGAGTGCCTGGTAATCTTGAGGTTTTTTTTTGTGTGTGTGTGTTGAAAACGGGCTCATCAACCGGCGTCTGTTTTGTGCGTTATTTCATCAAAACGTTTCCCTCCTGTGTGCGGCTGTGGGTACCTATTCTCTGATCGGTATTAATGTGTTTTCCGAAAATTTCTCATCAGTTTTCGTGAAAATTGCAGCTAGCTAAGAAAAGTTGGGTCAGTGCCACACATAGTGTACTACACAAAAGTGCCACACCATACTATTCCATTCAGGTAAGAACTGGGCTCATTTTTCTCCTTGCGATGGTACTGAGAATCCCTTTAGATCATTCATTTATACCTAAGTACTCAATATTGGTTCCATTTTTCAAAATTGAACTGATCAGAGTTTCTCCACGACATTATTAGGGACTATTCTGAAATGGCAAGCAATTACGAAACATTTAAAAAGAGATCGGAAGTTGGTTATTGCTCAGTTTAAAATTTGCGAGAAAAATTGCGACAGTCTTATCGACGATTTTTAGACAAATTATTTGGAGAAGAAAAGGATTTTTTATCGACTTTTATAAAAGCGTTATTATCAAGGCGTTTTTTTCATCATAAATAATCAAATCGTCATTCCTAAAAGGGTATTTTAAGGGAAGTTATGACGAATACCGTTTTCACTTCTTTTATTAACTTTAAAAAAGCATCAACAATTTTAGAAACATCAGTAAGGAAAATTTTCTGCAAAAATTTGAATACCGTTTTTTACAGCTCCTCTCAAAAACGAGAAGAATAAAATTCAAAAAGGCTTGAAAATTGATCGCAATTTGTTGCAATGTATTATAACTGAATTCTGCATGGTAAGAGTGATCATATATACCTGCACCTAGCATATTCAATAATCTCGCTCTATAAAGTACTGTTGACACCTGCACCTTTTATAGTGCCGCTTCTGTACCTAAAAAACAAATCCCGGGACACCCTGTATAAAATTATACTAACAACGCGTAACGCATGGAGGGCATGGATCCAACCGACACATGAATCGATCGAAAAATTAATGCGTGGATTGTTCAACGTAAACTGGTAAAATTATTTAAAAAAAAACCTGTGTCGATTCGATCGATATGAATCGATCGCAAAATAAAAACGTAAACCGATTGCCGTAATTCGATTGACAACCGTGAATCGATCGACAAACCCGTGAATCAATCGCATTTTGTGGATCGAGTTGGTGTCGATTCAATCGTGTCAATCGGATCACATTTTTATTTTTCACCATTCAGTCCCTAATAGCTAATAAACGACGAGTCATAGCGAAGAAACACATTTTCGCAATATTTTTTAACGCTGAATCTAATGGTGCCGTCAAAAATTAATTTTTGTCGCTAGAAACACTAATTTTAAGGGTCGATACCCCCCCTAGACCCCCCCCCTCACAATAAGTTTTCTCTCTTTTGAAGGTCAAAAATAAAAATAACGCCCAAAAAAATTACTCCCACTTACCAATTTCCATCACTGGAAAAATAAACACATTGGATCTAGAGTCAGGACTCTTAAAAACATCGACAAGAAAAAATACTCTTGATTCAATCGAATTTTTGCTTAAATCAAGAACCAAGCCTCTCAATTTGAGCGGATTTCCTTTTGATCCAAGCAAAAATCTGATTGAATCAAGAGTATTTTTTCTTGTCAATGTTTTCAAGAGTCCGGACTCTAGATCCAATGTGTTCTTTTCCAGTGATTAACAACAGGTTGATAAACATTGTCACGGTGTTAAAAAGACGATTTTTTTCCTCCAACTTCGGAGAGTCGTAGCGAGCCCCAGCGGAAGCGTTTTTGGAAAAAAAAGTTATACCACGTACAAAACGTCCTCTTTTGACCCAAAGATTCGACGTCTTCAATATTCGTACTTAATCCTGGGACACCCTGTATTATACTGAAAGCCGGTATAGATACTTTTCCTCTTACCTCCGTTACTGTAAAGCATTAAATGCTATTCTATGTTCCATAAGGATCATTTTCGGTCATCGGTGCTGGCATCTATGTGCCTTGTTTGTTATCAATTTTCTCTTTCTCACAGATCCCGGCCGCCACCATGTAGGGCTCAGGTTTTTATCGTTTTTTCTTTTACATTTTATTGTTTCCGACTGAAAATGACTCAGTTTTGAGTCGAAACGTCTCGGGTTCATAAATTGTGTATTTTTAGCCTTGTTCCCCGTTTTTTCATCCTTGTTTTTCCACTGTTCCAGGAGACGAGATTGAATGCCACGGAAGAAATCCTGGCGGTGCCGGGCGTTGGACGAGGACATTTTCGAGGATGACGAGGCCTCGGGCGGCGGGGATGCGGGGGTGGAGAAGCCGGTGCAGCGGAACGCGGCGAACGCTCGCGAGCGGGCCCGAATGCGCGTCCTGAGCAAGGCCTTCTGCCGCCTCAAAACCACCCTCCCGTGGGTCCCGGCCGACACGAAGCTCTCCAAGCTGGACACCCTCCGCCTGGCCACCAGCTACATCGCCCACCTCAGATCCGTCCTCTGTCTCCCGGATGACGAGGACTACTCTCCGCCTGACAAACCCTCGCAGCCTGTCCATCCCTTGAATTTGGTGAGTTTTCATCGAAATATGGCTTCAAACAGTTCAAACTAAAATCGAGCAGGGCCGAAACGGGGGGGGGGGGATACTAGGGGGGTGCATGGCGGCAAATTTTGCGATTTTTTTAAAAACAAAATTTCGGATTCAGAAAACAATTACAAACGAGGAATTCGGGAGTGAAGGCCTTGTCCACACGAGCGCGGTTCGCGGAATTTATTCCGAGGAACTTGTTCCCGGAACAAGTTTTAGCTGAGCTAAAAACTTATTGCTCCTAAGCCCGGAACTGCCCCGTACTCCGAGCTTCTTTATATGTTTCTTTTGATGTGAATTTGTTTGTCTTTGTTTTTTACGTCCTTTACATGTCTTGACATTAATTTTTGTTACTTTGGCGGCCGTGATAATCTATTATTTTGCAATAATTTTATAGTTTTATTGAAGTTCCGGTTCCAGTTCGGGCGAACTCGTGTGGACAGCATGCCTCGTTTTAAGGAATAAGTTCCGGAAACTGAGCAGTTCGAGGTATAAGTTCCGCGAACTGCGCTCGTGTGGACAGGGCCTTAAAATAATTAAATCACATTTACGTTTATTAAATTACTACTAACACAAAATGTCCGTCACAATTTCTCACCGCGTTGGTAAATGGGGCTCAAGCATGCCATGGGGATTTTTTATCTAAGTTCTAGGGGCCGTACATGAAATACGTATAACGCTCTTGGGGGATTAGCCCACGTCACGGGTGCGTTACGGGGGAGGGTTTTTACAACTGCATTTCATAATCCGTCTGCGGAGAACGCAAATCCTGATATGACACTCGGTGAATTTCCCATAAGCGCTTTTAAGCTCCTACGAGCTAGTATCAAGATGAACAAGGAGTTTTGATACAAATATTTTAACTCCGGTGTGGGCGGTGAAGTATCACACGAAAGTGAAGGCGGTTTCGACTGGTGACAACGGTTTCGCCTAGCCCGCAAGAATGCGCATCGCGTAAACGGAACAAATGATCCATGGTTCAGTGCGATGACATGTCGTTGGAAGGAGAATGTGTTGTGGCCTATCCAGTAAATTCAAGGCGAAATAGTATTGTCCGTAACGTAACTCTCGCACTGCCGTGCCAAGGAAAACGCCGTATGAGCCTATAGACGCTGCCATATTTCCTGTAATAAAAAACGATTTTACGAATGTTTTCGTTCAAATTTTTCAAGCAATTTTGTTTGCAATTTGATCTAAAATATCAGATAATCTCAGAGAAAAATATGCGAAACTTTTTTAAAAACTCTTGTTTTATCCGAAGAACTTAGGAAACTCATGAATGCACAAAGGCGTTCTTCCTTAGCACGACGACAGCGCACACCTTTGCATACTTTTTTGTATTTTAAATCAACACAGACATTACTCTATGCTAATATTAGGGGACGACACGTTTCTGGGGGGGGGGGGGCAAAATGGTAGGCGGTCAGACTTCAAACAATCTCTAAAAATGCC
The DNA here is from genome assembly GCF_918797505.1 of Bemisia tabaci. Taxonomy (NCBI): domain Eukaryota; kingdom Metazoa; phylum Arthropoda; class Insecta; order Hemiptera; family Aleyrodidae; genus Bemisia; species Bemisia tabaci. The sequence goes on along the minus strand of NC_092799.1, from coordinate 13,246,402 downwards.
GCACAATTAATCAAAATTAACCAACTAACTCCCCAAAAAGGTCAGACTTGAAATGTAAGGGGAAGGGATTCCCTTTCTTCTGCCCTGTCCTATCCTATGCCATCCCGGCGACACTGCGTATGTCGAGCACACTTTACCAATAGGTATCCAATTACCCAAAACATCATGGCAGGGCTCGTTGAGTCTAAACTGATTTTTCACGACGGTTTCACAAGGGATCGAACCTCAATATGAACTCAGATGAAATCATATCAGCTAAAATCACTCACGCAACCCTGCCTGCCTGCCAAGCCCTCGCCTATAAAATATTACTCAACGCTATCTTTGTCTCTTTTTGCCGAAAAAAGCGGAACAGAAAAATGCTTAACTCTAATGGCCCGCAATTAGCAGCCGGTGGCAAATAATTAACATCTTTCAGAATTTCAATGAAACCGCCGACTTCGCCCCTCCTTCAAACCCTACGGATCAGTCCACACTGGTGTTAGTACTGCCATGCAATGGAAAACCTCCGTATGCACATTCGAATGTTGCCAAATTTCCCTTGAGAAAAAATTATTTTGGACGAAAGTCATGCATATTTTTCTTGGAATGTTCAAATATTTCAGCTCGCATTGCGAGCAAAATTGTCAAAAATTTGGCAGAAAAATATTTACAACTTTTCCAATATATTCGTACTTTCTCAAAGCTTTAACAACGCCTAGGGGTTCTTACGGTGTTTTGCCTTAGCATGGCCAAGCAGCTGTAACTGAATCTCAGGGCTGCGAGCCCTGAGCCTGAAGGAAACCATGAATGAGGCTTTGAGGAAAAACGTAGTAATAACGTCCGAATGCTGCCAAACACCTGATTAAGCATTTAGTGCATAAGAAACGTATGTACATTCAGTGGCGTAACTAGAAATCTTTGCGCGCCCCCGCCGATCTGAGACTGCGCCCTTTCATATCAGAAGTTTTGAATGGCACACCCCCCCCCCGCTCCCCCTGCCCGTCTAGTCATTCAGATCTGAATAAACGGGAGAAAATCAAGGTATCGCTATGAGAATAGAAAGAAAAGTGAAGAGGAAATTCAAGTCCCAAAAAAGTATAAAAAACTGTAAAACTTACATGAGATGTTCGCATGATCAAAATTTTTTTCTTGTTGTATTTGCTCTCCTTGCTTTCCTCTTCCTTCATCTTCTCTGCCTCTCTCTCTTCCTCTCTGCCTTCTTTCTTTTTCCTTTCCTTTTTCTCCTTATTTTCCCCGTTTTCTTATCTCAAAATTTTGCGCCCCTCGCATAGCTGCGCCGCCCCCCCTCCCCGCCCGGCGGTAGCGGCAGGTATCGTAGTTACGCCACTGTGCACATTTTCCCCAGAAATTTGCAGATGTTTTAGAATGAATTACCAGCAAATTGTCTAACAAATTGGGAGAGAGATATTTACAACTTTTCCAATAAATTATTATCTCATTGAAGGAAATTCGCAACGCCTAGTGGTTCATACGACGTTTTTGCTGAGAATGGCAGAGTGGATGAAATAGAAATGCAAACGAACTGTGAAACGCGTAATCGTCGTTCACTAATTTCCCTCGTTAAGGCTGTCACCTCCGATCCTCCCCTCACCAATCCCCATAATGAGGGGGGGGGGGGGTGTAAACATGTTAAGTAAGTAATCATCGCGGTGATCTATTTTAGCACCCGATCAGAGACGAGGAAGTCACTCCCCCTCTCTCCCTCCCCCTTCTCCTTCTTCTTCTTCTTGAGGAGTCGGCGCGCGCTCAGTGACGTAAATAAAACAAACGCCAAGGGCCATCCAGATGTGAAATTTCAAATCTTTATGTTGTGCCCGACCCGTAGAATAAACACTTTACACATTCGATAAAAGATTCAGAGGCAACGGGCGCATTTTGGCCTGACGCCATTCGTGTCCAGCTGGGTCCCGTAATCGTCAAACTTGTTCGCCGACCCCTAGCATTTTTAATAGCACGCGTCACCTCTTTGTCACTTTCAATTTTTTCCCTCGTTAAGCTCGCTGTAAGCAGGGAACGACGTAATTAAGCGAATTTTACTTAAAGTTCCGAACCTCCATGGGAAGTTCTGTCCCGGATTGTCTCATCAATCACCAACACCAGTGGACACCGTATTGTTACCAGATTCGACCAACCAGATCCTTTGGTTTTCGAAAGGTCGAACCTTTTTTAGAAGCACCCAAAATCTACCAAAATCACGCACTAACTTAGCGATTCGTTAGTCACCGAAACGGAAGTTCCGAACCTAAAAAAAAGTGGCAGGTCGGAGGTTCGGGCACAAAAGTAGTACCGAACCTCTAAATACAATTCGCGAAAATGAATGTCACTGGAGAAATATGAGGAGTTCGTCGCTCCTTTATGATTAGTGCACAGAGGTGGATCCAGCAATTTACCAATACCGGACCGAGGTCCCTCCATTTTAACCTACGTTAAACAATTGAAAGAATCAATATATTTCCATAGGTTTAAATGGAGAAAAACAATATTGCCAATTTGCTGGATCTGTCGGTCTTGAAGCAACGTATTAGCGAGTGTGCTTCACATAAAAATATGCTCGCCATATTCTTGGCAAACTAATTTCGGTGTCTATAAACATTCCCTAAAAATGTTTTTAACACGCAAATCTTACTCTGTAGTGGTAAATCATAAAAGTAACACGTAACGCATGATCTTCGTTTTCACTCCAGCGGTTTGACACTAATCTCTTGGCTTGTTGGTGCTGCGAACGTGAGGAAAATTGACGCGCCTTCAATTTATTGTATAGGCAACGCAGACAGCCGTCGAGTTCGAATAGTTGCATTCAGGCGTTGTCATTTCATGACGTTCGCTGTTGGAGGTATTTTACCGGCTGATGGCGCCCTAAATTTTATACTACAAATTTTAAACATAAATAGAACTATTTTTTTGCATACATCGTGGGTCAAATTAACTGAGAAAATATTGCAATGTTTAAACGCTGAATCTATTTAGCATTACACATCACTGAATACGGACGGGGAAAAAATTAATTATTTCTTTGGTGGTCCGAGCCAATCTCATTTTTACAATTGCTTTTGATTTACAGCCGTACTAAACAACCGTTTTATTCATGTTCGAAATTATCTGTAAACATTTGATTCGAATTGAAACCACGGTTAATTGTATAGGCCGTGTAAGAATTCAAAAAAATCCATGGAGTCATTGAAAAATGCATCCAGATTGAAAATCAACTAGCATTTTTTCCCTTCTTTTTTTCTTTATTTAAAAAAAGGGAAGAAATCGCACATTTTACAGAAAATATTAGGTAATTCCAAAATAAATTTTGCAAAATTTTGCAGCAATCGTAAAATTCAATGACTGTTTTCGATGAATTTTCCGATAATTTTTACTAGAACTCTGGTACTCTCAACAGAATCATGGAAAATTGCAGAATTTCGGCTGCGGAACATTTTCAATTGAGCTACATAATCCATATTTCATCATTTCTGCATCCTTTGATTCTTCTTCCTGGGCACCTTAAATTCTGCTTTGTATCATATCTCAAAGCTAGCTCGACACTGGAATCTAGAGACATCTGTCACCATCTTGAAGTTACCACTCCCACGTAAAAAATTACTCATTCGTCCTCGGGTCGGGAAATAAATAGTGAGGAATAATGATGATGAAATAAAGAGCCCATAAAGTTGTATATCTTAAAGAGGCCTTGGCAAAGAGAGCTGAAATATATTTCCTAGGGAGTGGCATTGTTTACAAAAACGAGTCCAGCTGATGAGTGTATCCTGTGTAGACGAGAAATCACTTTGGGGGTTGATTTATGATTTTATGGCACAAACCATTTGTTCAAATAATACTGACTAGGGTTCGACAGAGTTTGAAGTTCAACAACAGAGTCGACGCGCGGTGGTGGCATGGAGTGCTTTTCGATGAATCGATCTATCTGCACTCAAATCTATGGGAAAGGATCACTGGAAAAAAACACATAGGATCGAGAGTGCAGACTCTTGAAAACATTGACAAGAAAAAATACTCTTGATTCGATCGGATTTTTGCTTGAATCAAAACGAAATCCGCTTAAATTAAGAGGCTTGGTTCTTGATTTAGGCTAGCTTCTGATTGAATAAAGAGTACTTTTTCTTGTATCTTTTTAAGAGTCTGGACTCTAGATTCAATGTGTTTTTTTTCCCCAGTGATCGGTAATTAGGATTTTCTTTGTTCTTAAACGCGATATGGAGCGAAAAAAGAGACAAATGTAAAATTAAATCGGTCATTCTCAAAGAGACTCAAGCGCCAAAAAATCGAAATTGAGCATTTTTCAGTATGCTTTGGCGTGGGTGCATCTTAATGCGAAGTGACGGGCAGAAAAACGAATTTTCGGTCCTAAAAAATTCGTGTCATTCTCAAATAGACGCAAGCGCCAAGTCGTTTTTTCCTTCTTTTCCCTTCCATAAATTTCGAAAACAAAACCGCAATCCGAATTTGAACTGCAATTTTCTCACACATACATTTTTTTGACCTCCAGGACTTAAAACAGGTCTATTAAAATAAAGCACCTTTTACTGTTTTTCTTGAATTCTCATTTCTGGCGCTTAAGTCTTTTTGAGGACGGCCGATTCAATCATAGGGCCTTGTCCACACGAGCGCAGTTCGCGGAACTTATTCCTCGAACTTGCTCAGTTCCCGGAACTTATTCCTCGAACTTGCTCAGTTCCCGGAACTTATTCCTTGAAACGAGGCATGCTGTCCACACGGGTTCGTCCGAACTGGAACCGGAACTTCAATAAAACTATACAATTATTGCAAAATAATAGATTATTATGACCGCCAAAGTAACAAAAATAAATGTCAAGATCATATGTAAAGGACGTGAAAAACAAAAACAAGCAAATTCACATCAAAAGAAACATATTTAGAAGCTCGGAGCACGGGGGAAATTCCAGGTTTTGGAGGAATAAGTTTCAGCTCAGCAAAAAACTTGTTCCGGGAACAAGTTCCTCGAACTGAGTTCCGCGAACCGCGTTCGTGTGGACAAGGCCTAGCAATAAAATCCCTGCACCAACACCAATACCGATATCCCGAACCAGTGACGCGGTTGTAGGAGCGAGATTGAGACCTCGCTTCGACTGAAATCGATTTAGTTGGCCGCGGTATTCTTTCTAGCCTGGCGTTAAAGTCACTCGGAATGATGCTATTCTGCCGTGCAAAGGAAAAACGCCGTATAAAAACTCGACAGTTGCCAAATTGCCTCCGATGAAATAATAATTTTTGAGGATATTGATTAATATTTTATATTGTTTGCGGATGATTTAGATGTGGCTGCGAATGAAATCATCTGAAAAATCGGAGGAAAAATATTCACAATCTTTGCAAATTCGTAATCTATCAAAGGAAATTTGGCACCGCCTGTAGGTTCGTGGAGCGTTTTTCCTTAGCACGGCAGTATTATCAGGACACAGTGGCGAGGTGTGCATGGTCGACTATAGATTTTGACCCATTTGAAGCTATGGTAAAGAATCGGTTATTAAGGGGCTCGTTGCCAACACCCTGTTTATCTATCTTCTTCCATAGGTTTTAATGACAGCTCAATCGATACATCGCAAAGCACGCCACGCCACTGTCAGTGCTATTGTGGTAATCGCCAACCTCCCCCCCCCCCCCCCCAACTCCAATTTCCCTCACTGCCGTGCCATGGTAGGACGCCGTATGAACATTTGAGAGTTGCCAAATTTCCTTCGATAAAGTGTTCATTTTTAAGGAAAGTTATGAATATTTTCTCTTGAATTTTCAGAACTTTTCGGTGAAATTGCGAGCAAAATCATCTGAAAAATTGGAAGAAAAATATTCATAAGTTTGCCATGGAATTCGTGCTTCATCAAAGGCAAACGGCAACGCCTGAAGGTTCATGTAGCGATTTTCCTCAGCAGTATAGGTTGCAGGTTGCTGTCGTAAGGGGATCTCAGCATCTAGCAACGCAGAACGTCTTTGCGCAGCCCTGACTCCTCCTTTCTAACGAAGGTCACCCTCTTCTCTAGAGCGTTGCGTCTTCGATGAACGGACCCTCAATGACCTTTTTCCTTGTACATTCATGATAAGAGGATTAGTCCAGGCAAATGAGGAAAAGAGCCTGAAAAAATCCCGGGTAGCAATGTTTTCGATGATTCCTGTGTTATTTTTGACGCTGAATCCGAATTTCAACTTCGCACCCGAAAAGTCGGACCGGAAAGTTGCCTTGGCAAAAATGGCCTAAAATTGGCTTTTTTGGCGGATTATACATGACCTGTAACTGAAGAGTTGATCTGAGGATAAAATGAGCAATTTTCGGAATTAAAGCTGTCAAATTTCCTATAAAATTGTTTCTATGCATTTTTTTTGCTCAAGACAAAATTGGCATTTTTCACGGTTTTTGACCATTGCCTCCTTTTACGCCGTCTGGCAAACGATCTATTGACAAATGAAGTGAAGTTGATGAAAATTTATCATGAATTACATATATCGAAATAAAAAATAAAGAACTAACCGCATTGTAATGTTGCCAAGATTATGTAAAATTGTATTTTTGGCGATCTTGACCATTAGTCCTTGACCTCATTAGTCGTTAATTTTCCATTCTTAACTTTGTAACTTACCTACTTTGCTGCAGGGTGATAAAATTTCGTAAAAAATAAAATCTTGAAATTTCACGAGAAATATTTCATGAAATTTCAGAAATTTATGAAAGATATTGAAAAATACCCGTTCCTTTTCATGTTTCGTGAAATATAAAAATTGTGATTTTCCTCCATTTTTCGTTTGTTTGAGTGCGGGTTGCATACAGCTTCTTGAAATTTCATGAAATACTTCATTGAAATGTCCGATTTTTCATGTCTTTCTTACATTTCATGCCACCCTGTATTTTTGTGTTGCAGACTTGGCCTGAAAACTTCATTGAAATTTCCAATTTTTCATGTCTTTCTTACATTTCATTCTACCCTGTATTTTTGTGTTGCAGACTTGGCCTGAAAACTTCATTGAAATTTCCAATTTTTCATGTCTTTCTTGCATTTCACGCCACCCTGTATTTTTGTGTTGCAGACTTGGCCGTACAGCTTCCAGTTCCACGTGAACAACGGGAGCAACAGCTCGAGTTGCTCGGCGGATGACTGGAAGCAGAGAGAGCTCAAAAGCCGGGAGAGGGTCCCGGAAACCGACGTCCACTACTCACAGAACCGAGCCGCGGGCAACCCCTCCAAGTTCCGCCCGCACACACCGCCCGCGCCCGGATTCTGCGCCTTCAGCGATGCGCCCTGCAACCCCACGCACACCCACACTCACGCATTCAAATTCAAAAGCGAGGACATGTTCGAGGGAAGATCTCGCCGCTACCCTGCTGCATACCCGCACTCCGTTTTCGAGCCATCCAAACGGCTCTACTTGATGGGCGAGGAGAAAAGTTGACCGCAATAGACAGAACAGGGTGCCCTGTCGTGCTAAGGAAAAACGCCGTATGAGCCTTCAGGCGTTGCCAAATTTCCTTAATAAATAAAGAATTTTCGGGAAAATTTGTGAATCATTCTCCTTCAATTTCTCAGATAATTTTGTTCGCAATTTCACCTAAAGTTCCTGAAAATTTCAAGGAAAAATAACCACGGCTTCGTTCAAAAATAAACATTTTATCGAAGGAATTTTGGCAACTCTTGAATGTTCATACGGCGTTCTTCCGTAGCATGGCAGTGCCGCACAGTGGATCGAGTCAATTAAAGAGATCGCACATGAAATTTTTGACGAAAACTGCAAATTTTGATGTTTATTCCGTCACATTTTAAAGTTCGGAAGGTGCTACTGGAAGCATTTCACGAGGAACCCGATGGACTCACTTTTAAAACCCGAAAGTTTTGTATGAACGGAGTTATAAGCTTCTGAAGTGTCCAAGTGTTTTGTCCGATCTCTCCCATTGGCTCGATCCACCGTGTGCCGTGCTGAGGAAAAACGCCGCATGAGCCTTCAAGCGTTGCCAAATTTCCTCTGACAAATCACGAATTTTTGGAAATGCTCATGAATATTTCTCTTCCGATTTTTCGGAGGATTTCGTTTGAAATTTGATCGAAGGAGTGTAAAATTTCAAAGAAGAATATTCGCGTGTTTCTTTAAAAATAAATATTTTCTGATGGGAAATTTGGCGGCATTCGAATGCTCATATTGCGTTTTTACCGAGCACGGCAGAGGGTGTCTTGATAGGAAAAGAGATTGAAAAGGAGGGTATGGATTCGATTGACATGAATCGATCGAGAAAAAAAACGTGACTCAATCGACAGATGATTAAAAAGTCCGTGTCAATCTCGATTCGATCGACATGAATTGATCGAAAAATAAAATCGTGAACCGATCCACAGCGATTCGATCGAAAAAAATCACATAACACTTCGAAGACTTTAACGCACGGTTTAAAAAGTGAGCATATTTGGACTGCGTTTTCAAGCACAAAGGAACCAAGCCACATCAGCTATTGCCAAATTCAATGGGGCAATTTAATTTTTTACATGGAAACAGTTGCGCGGATTTGTGTGCAAATTTCAGTGAATTTTCTGCATAATACGAAGCAACCCTGAAAATGTTCGAAGGAATCCGCACAAACGTTCTTTTGTAAAGAAATTAAATTGCCCAATTAAATTTGGCAATGGCTGATGTGGCCTTGGTTCCTTTCTGCTAACGCGGTCCATTCAGCGGGAATGAATTTGACCAATATGCATGAGTCGATTAAG